>NC_092755.1:57906834-58044334 GCF_047496795.1 Chiloscyllium punctatum
TCCTGTAACTTTTTTGTGTTGGTTAGATCCCAATGTTTTTAATTTTTAAGCTGTACACTCTCAATATTGAAAACTCTAATCAATAGCGTCTTCAATAGGGTGTAGCTTTGCTCGCTGAGCTGTAGGTTTGATATCCAGACGTTTCATTACCTGGCTAGGTAACATCGTCAGTGGCGACCTCCAAGTGAAGCGAAGCTGTTGTCTCCTGCTTTCTATTTATATCTTTCTCCTGGATGGGGTTCCTGGGGTTTGTGGTGATGTCATTTCCTGTTCGTTTTCTGAGGGGTTGATAGATTGCATCTAGATCTGTGTTTGTTTATGGTGTTGTGGTTGGAGTGCCAGGCCTCTAGGAATTCTCTGGCATGTCTTTGCTTAGCCTGTCCCAGGATAGATGTGTTGTCCCAGTCGAAATGGTGGCTTTTTTCATCCAGGTGTAGGGCTACGAGGGAGAGAGGGTCGTGTCTTTTTGTGGCTAGCTGGTGTTCATGTATCCCGGTGGCTAACTTTCTTCCTGTTTGTCCTACGTAGTGTTTGTGGCAGTCCTTGCATGGAATTTTGTAGATGACGTTGGTACAAAATTCCATGCAAGGATTGCTACAAACATTATGTAGGACAAACCGGAAGAAAGTTAGCCACCAGGATACACTAACACCAACTAGCCACAAAAAGACACTACCCTCTCTCCCTCGTAGCCCTACACACGGATGAAAAAACCCATTTTGACTGGGACAACACATCTATCCTGGGACAGGCTAAGCAAAGACATGCCAGAGAATTCCTAGAGGCCTGGCACTCGCAACTACAATGCCATAAACAAACACATAGATCTAGATGCAATCTATCAACCCCTCAGGAAATGAACCCCATGCAAGAGAAAGATATAAATAGAAAGCAGGAGACAACAGCTTCGCTTCACTTGGAGGTCGCCACTGATGATGTTCCCTAGCCAGGTAATGAAATGTCCGGATATCAAACCTACAGCTCAGCGAGCAAACCTACACCCTAAACCTCAACCTGAGCTACAAACCTTGCAGAGTCTTCAATATCGAATCTGAGATTTCTACCTCCTGTTGCTCCTGTATTCAGTACTCTGTCCAAGTATATTGCATGTGTCTGTAAAACTGTTACAGTGCATGCTATGTTGATGTTAATGTTTGACCACATGTAGATGACAGGTGGGGTTTGAGACACCTATTTCTACTGGGGTTCTTAAATTCTGGCTCTTAAACATGAACCTTCAAGTTACTGGTCAAAATTTTATGTTTAGATAAATTGTTCTTTTACATCTTAACATGTATTAATTCCTTTAGAATCTAAACTTATTAAATGCAGTTCATCTGATCATGGAAGGGTAGGAGAAGGTGGCTGATCTACAACCTGACTCTGTAGTGTTCCAATAAAAAGAGTGTTGTGGAAGCTGGTGATCTGAAATAAAAGGACAAAATGCTAGGGAAACTCATTGGCAGCATCAGTGGAAAGAGAAACCAAGCTAAAGTTTCAAATCCAATGTGCTGAGTTTCTTCAGCATTTTGTCCTTTATCATAGCTCTCCAAATTGACATGCCTTTTCTAAACAAATCAATGTTTTCAGATGAACAATTGATTCATGACCTGTTTTGTCACTTTTAAATATTTCTGCAGATGGTAAAGGTGGAACTGGATCAAGATGCTACAACAGGAAACGAGACCCGGCTTTTCCTAAAAACGAAAATGTATCTAACCAGACCCGCCGCACCAATCCACAGAAAAGCAAAGCTTTTGACAAGAGACCCCCTGCACGTGGCAGCAACAAATCCTTTAGCACTTCTGGTAATGGTGGTAGACGGGAAGAGGTGAGATTGGGCATTTTTATGATGTAATTTATAGATGCATGCTACAATGCTAAAACCAATTAGACATTGAAAGGGCCATTTGAAGAAAGGTTATTAGCTTTGTTTTATGTTGCCAAAGCTGTTCTGTACAGGGTGTGGATGAGGTCTTAATTATACAAAATTGAATTTAGCTGGTGAGTTGAACGGTCTGGGATCACTTTTAGACTGCGACCTAGTCCTAGATTCCCCAGCTAGTGGAAATGGTTTCTGTCAACCCTGTTTTCAATAAATCTTGAAATCATCAAAGCACCCCTTCACCCTTCTAAATTCAAGGCAGTACGACAGTCCTAGTTGGTGTCAGCTATGGCTCAGTTGGCAGCACTCCCGCTTCTGAATCACAAAACTAAGTTCAAATTCTACTCCTGAACTTTAGGTAATAGCTAAGATTCACTGCATTTCAGAGGTAGCATTTTTTTCAGATGAATCTAGGTCTTGTGTACTTTCTCACTCTGGGCACTATTTTGAAAGTGCCATTAACTTCTCCCTAGTGTCCTGGTCAATGACAGAAAAAACCCTGATCATCTGGCTGTTATCATAGTATTAACCACGAACATAAATGTTGATGGACACAGATTTTAGTCTGTGATACTGACACAACCAAAGCAGAATTTTGTCATCCTTAGTTTAACCATTAGATTCTAGATATTATTTTGGGAAATCAATGCTGCATTTTCTGCAAGGCTAATAAATCTTTAAGATGTGGTATCTTAAAGTGCTCCAGCTGTTTTCTAACCAGGGGTTTGCTTTAGCATAATTGGACATGACACTGGAAGTTGAACTGCTATGCAAAATAAACTTTGTTCTTCCTACAGGTAGCAGAGGTGAGGAGGGCAGAGTTCAGTCCTGCCCAGTTTACTGGTCCTAAGAAGATAAGCCTAAACCATTTGTTAAACTTCACATTTGAACCTCGTGGCCAGTCAGGCTCGCATTATGATGGTAATTGCCATGGAGGCTGGGGAAGGAGAAACAAGTGGGGTCATAAACATAAGCCATTCAACAAAGAGCAGTTCTTGCAGGCCAAGTAAGTAAAGCAAGCACTATGAATCCAGTGATCTAGACATGTTTACTTCGCCTTAGTTGATGAGGAGCATAGTTACACACAAACAGCAAACTATCTACTTTTTGACCATGATAGTTGAGGATAGTTTGGAAATTTTACTGCTATTTTGATGCTCGGGCCAAGAGTTTGAAACATGTCTTTTGTTTTTTGCTGCTTAAATGTCTGAATTATTCTAGTACATGTTCAGTTAGATAGATTCCTGCTGTAAAACTCAGCAGACTCTAATGGTCTTTAATGCCAGCATGATTTAATTGTTCCACTTAGCTGCTGCTTTAGTGGAAGTGCTGTTGAGTACTGTTGATCAGAAAAGTGTTTTAACGCCTACTGCAATGAGGTGAGAGAAGGGGGAGGATGAAGATCATATTTCCTAAATATAGTTTGTTCTGGAGTTCCACTGGGTACAGTTTGAAATTGTCAAGTGACTGCTGATCAGGGAAAAATAATGTGAAATTTGTTCTTGAGAGTCAGACTGTTGCTTTTTGTAGCTAGCTGTTGTAAAACTTAATTTCACTGTCAGCTTCTCAAAACGATGACATTACTGTGTACAGCCAAAGTTTTGGACACAGCTTTTCTTGGTCTTTAAATGAGATGAGGAACAAAGGAATATTAGTAGCATCTTGTGCTAAATGACTATTTGCAAAGTCTGATTTCAGCTAAAATAAAACAAATTACAGATGCTGAAAATCTGAAACAAAAACCAATTGCTGGAGCAACTCAACAGTTCTGGCAACATCTGTGGAGAGAAAGCAAAGGATGCACATGGCTCAACGTGAACTCTTTCTGTCCACAGATGCTGTGAGACCTGGTGAGTTTGTCTAGCAGTTTGTTTTTGGTCTAATTTAAGCTATTGGTTTTGGATGATTAATTTTCCATTTTCTCTTCAAGCTGTCAGTTTGTGGTCTCTGAAGATCAGGACTACAGTGTTCACTTTGCTGACCCAGATATATTGGTGAAATGGGACTTTGTGCAGCAGGTGGTGAGTATTGGTATTTAATAGATGGTGAGAGATATTTCGGTTTCACTAGCAATATTAATGATTTGGAGTAGAAAGCAACGCTGTGTCATGGACATCAAAAAGTAAATTTTGCTGAAAAACCCTTTAAAACTAGTTAAGTTCCTTTTAATAAGTTGTCCTTCATTTTTGTAAATGCATTACATTGTCCAAAACTGAGAAATTTGTCTACAAAGAACTCTGAGACAAAGAATTCCGATCATAATTGCCTGTGGAGCTAACACTTTCTGGATTTAGAAATATCTGCATCTCAGTTTCTTTCTTATACTACCTTCCTGCATGTGTGTTGCTTGAGACTAGGTTATCACCCAGGCATCTAGCAGTTTAAATGAAATGTTTTGAGGACTAATTGAATTTCATTGAAGACCACATTTAAGCTTATCTAGTGGGTTGATTCCTCCCATTGCGGTCAGTAGGGAGATGTCCCTGTCTAGAAACTAATATGCAGAGCTGCAATCGAACAGTCGTGCGGTAGGAAAAGTAACAACACCACTGACATCTTAAAAAAATAAACTGAATAGAATAAGTGGTTGGAGATTCTAGGGATGCAGGTGAGCAAGCAGTTCGAGGTAGCAAACAATTAAAAATAGTGGCCTACCTAAAGTTATTTCTAGGAATTCAAATTAGTCAAATTATATTAAACTACTTTAGGAATCTGCTCGGATTTTGGTATTGCGCATAATGCCAGATTCAATGTTAAGAAAGATGCATTAGGTTGGAACTTTTAACGTAATTAGTCTGATGTACAGCACGGAAACAGCCCTTCAGTCCAACTTGTCCATACTGACCAGATATCCTAAATTAATTTAGTCCCATTTGCTAGCCCAATCCCTCTAAATCCTTCCTGTCCATATGCTGATCTAGATGCCTTTTAATGAAACAGACTGAGTTTTAACTGGCGGTTTTCAAAATTCTAAGTGAGTGTTTCTGTTTGCAAGCTAATGGTCTTAAATACAAACTATTTAATAAATTAGAAAGGGAAGTGAAACTTTTTCATTTGGTAATGAGAATGTGGAACTTGCTACCACAGGAAGTGATTGAGGCAAATGGTTTGGATACTTTCAATAATGAAGTAAATTAGTACATGAGTAAAGGAGTAGAAGGCGTAATGAAGTGTATGTGGAGAATGAGAAATTGACTACTCTGAAGTACTTCTGACATCATGTATTGCTTCTGTACTGTCAGTCTCCACCTGTTCTCTATTAATTACATAGTGACTACAGCTTGCTAAAGTGTGTCTTTACTTTCTAGCGCATCTGTAGTCATGAAGTTCCTTCGTGTCCAATCTGTTTGTATCCTCCCTCTGCTGCAAAGATAACACGCTGTGGACACATCTACTGTTGGGCTTGTATTCTTCACTATCTCTCCTTAAGTGAGAAAACATGGGGTAAATGCCCTATCTGTTATGAGGCTGTACATAAAAAAGACCTCAAAAGGTGAGAATGCGATCTGCTTTCAAGAAACTAGTTACTTCTATTTGGCAACGTAGTCTTTGTTGGGAAAACATGCCAAGTGAAATGGTATGAATTTGGCAAAGTAATATTTGTTGTAAGAATTGGATACACATACTTTTAATGCAATATTCACATAGTAATAAGTCTGTGTGGCTGGTATAAATAATAGCTGAACATTTGGATATAGTATCTCAAATCCTGCATCCTCTTCTAAAGTGGTTCTGGATTTTGGATATTTCCAGATCTTGGGTCAGGCAGTTGGCACAGCGGTCAATTTGGGTAGGTGGAGTTAAGGGTTGCTTGGAGTGCAGGCTGGAGTAACATGCAAAGCTGGTAAGTAGTCTGGAACCACTGAATTGATCAAAGATTTAGTTTATTCTTATCTAAAATATTGCATGGAAGGTTAATGTACAATTGTCTTTGAATTCTGTTGGGCTTGGTAGCTTAGCAGTACTCAACATATTGTTAAAACTTACTTGGACATGGGATGACTTCACACAACAAGGTCAAAAATCATTATAACCTTAGATTAAATATTTTGATGGAAGAGGGCTTATATCTGGAAATTAACTTTGAGGGAGAGATGTGGACGAGAAGTCAAATGGTGATCGTGCATGAAACAAGTTATGCAGAAGAGATTGCAGCGTAATTGGTCATGATCATTGGTTTATCTCATTATTAAGAATAAAAACACTGAGCTGATTAATTATCCTGTTAGTAAGCATTTTTCCTAAGCTATGAACTGTTTAGTGTCAGAATCATGCTATTGGATTGTAATCTTTCAATCATGAGATTGCTTCTATGCATCTTCCAAGTACACAATTTTAAAGTTTTCATATTTGTTAATATTTTATCATCATACTTGACTCGAGAGCTAGACAATACAATAGAATAACCAGATTTAAAAGATAAATTATCTATTTGAAGAGAGTCATAAAAATTGAGATTCTCCTGTGAAATTGACACCGTTTCAATAGAGTTTCAGAAGGTGTACTAATTCATCAGGAATATGCTTTTGCTTTTTTGTGCCTTGGTGAGTTTTTTCTGTCTGAGATGGAAGACTTTGTATTCAGATTAGCTAATCTATATTTTCGAAATTGAATTGAATGATTTTATTTATCTTGGCAGCTTTGCATCCCCATGTTGTTACACTTTGTGCAAATAGAGGACAAGTCTTCTATCTGTACTATTCAAAAATTGTTTGAAAGTCTGCTTGAAATATTGTTTTTCTTTGCTTGTTGCTATCGTTGACTTGGCAGGATGTATAGATATCCCTCAAATGGTGAGATTGAGATATTTGTGCATTGTTTGTACTTGGAAGATTTTGAGTGCCGTCTGATGCTCTTAAACCATACTATTAATTTGCAAATTGTTTGTTTTATGGTTTAACGCTTCTTTCCCAGCTTCATCAAAACATTGATGTTTTCTGGCAATAGGTTCATCCTGCTTATTAAGAGTTGCTGGTCTATTCTAAAATAAAACTTTTCTTGAGCATTTTTACCACTTCAGTATTTTTTTGTTGAGGGCAAGTCTGTCAATTAACTTGTAGACCCTTTGTCCTTTCGTTGCTGTGTATCACCAGTTGATTGAGACAGCACTCGGGTATCAATCGGCCCAGTCAATCATGCAGATGTCAGGCATTGAAAAGTTATAATATTGGAATGTGAGCCTGTCTTCTCCCACTCACTTTAAAGAAGTTTTATTTGGTATCACGATAAGTTCTCTGTTTGTCCTTCACTTTCACATCAATGTAGACATGATCAAAGATTGGAGCTCTTCATAAGTAATGCAAATTTAATTAAAGCTTTGCTTTGTTTTAGTGTTGTTGCTATGGAGACGCATCAGTACAGTGTGGAGGATACAATAACCATGCAGTTGATGCGTAGAGAGAAGGGTGCCCTGATGGCTTTACCCAAATCCATGTGGATGAAAGTTGAACCAATTTACTTGGGAGGTGAGTGGAAACACTAATTCATTTGGTTCATTTTTCACTCAGCACCACTTTAGAGAAATGTGTATGTATTAGGCATTAGGGTGGATCATCCAGATTGCATACAGAATTGTGGATGTATGGGAAAGAGCTGAAGGCATCCTTACTGGATGTCCATGGTGAAGATAAGGCGTTGGGGACTGGGGAAGCTGAAGGCCAATGGTTTCATAAACTGTCAACCACAGATGTGTTGCAGATGCCATATAGGCATCTACATTTGAGTAAATGAAATAATTTTTTTGTAAAGTACTTCAACACCTACATAAAGATTATTGCATTCCGGTGTAATTCATGAGGTGTTTGAATAGTGATGCAAAACAAATGTTTTTATTGTCAGGTGATAGCGACCTCTCGTTCCGAAGTGGAATTAGAAGGGTACTGGTTTAAACTAAATTTGAGCTATTTTAAATTTGACATACTTTTGTAATCTGTGACTGTCACGTTCAAGGTCAATAAGGAGTACTAAATCCCTAAAAACAAAATGTGTTTTTACTTCAAAGTGCTAGGAATACTTTTGGTTAGAATTAGTCTATTGCCGTACTAGAAAAGGAGCTTTTAAATTGACATTGTAACGTAGGTTTGTCAGGGAGCTTAAGGATTTCATTTACCTTCACAATTTCAGTGACACTGGAAGACCAGTGGGAATTGTGAATATCTTACTATTTTTAGTTGTCATGTGATATGATTGAGCTGGTCGCTGCAATATCTGCTGGAAATCACAATTGAAAATGGTGACTCCTAAAAAAAATTATAAAATTGAGATTCTACACTTTTCCTGTAATTTGTGTACTTTCAAGTCTCATTCTTACTGTTTTGCCTGTTGCCCTATGATGTATCCTTTTGCAGTTTAAAAAATTACAAGTTTAAGTAATTTTTGACATTATTAACCACATTCTACTCTAGCTTTACTAATGATCAGACTAGTGAACAGGCAGCTGTAGTGCCACCTCATACTTCTGCCCTTCTGGACTCTAGATGTCTTCATTTGCTGCTCTTAAAGCTGAGGTGACTAATTTGGTTGAATTATTTGAGGCAGCAATAAGGATGGCACCAGTTTGTGATAGGTCTGACTGAGACTCCACTTTCAAGGAACTATGTACGTGCATCCCTGGTCTTTGTTTATCAACACTTGCCAGGGACCTGCCATTAACTCTGTCCTGCTCTGGTTTGCTTTACAAAGTGAGGCTGCCTGAAGGTGTCAGTTCAGGTTAATATTGTAGTTAAGGTACACAAGACACTTTTATCATTTGTGGCATAGGCTGTAAGAGGAGGAAGATTAAATTTGGAGGTGTTATAGGACTTCGGCTGAGCTGTATCTGGAGTACTGTGTGCAATTCTGTTTGCTGCAGTATTGAGTGCATTGGAGGGGATCTACAGGAGGTTCACCAGAATGTTGTCTGGGTTGGAGGATTTCCTCAGTGAACAGAGCTGGATAATCTTGTGTTGGTTTCCTCCGTAAAAGAGGTTGAGTGGGGACCAGATAAAGGTGTATAAGATTTGAGTGGCATGAACAGGGTGCGTAGAAATCAGTTGGAAGGATCGATAACAAGGGGATATAATTTTAAGGTGAAAGGCAAGAGGTGTTTAGCCAGCTGGTTTGGGAGTCTGGAATGCACTGCCTGGGAGGGTAGTTGAGATAGATAACCTTAGAACCTTGAAAAGATACTGAGCATTGAAGTGTCACAACATTCAAGGCTATGGATCAAACTCAGGAAGGTGAAACTAGTGTAGATTTAGAGTAGTCTTGTCAGTGCAGACCTGATGGGCCAAATGGCCTCATCTGTACTGTACAATTCTAAGTTTGCAATGATATGAAAAAGAGGCTGTGTGGTAGACAGTATAGAAGAGAATCTTAGACTGCAGGCATGTCATTGAACTGGTCAATCAGTGCAGGGAAGTGAGGCACTCCATTTTGGGAAAGTGAGGAATTCTGCAATAAGTTACATAATGACTCTCATTCCATGTTCAGATCTCTGAAGGTAGCAGGACACATCAAGAAGGTGGTTACAAAGGTTTGCAAATATTTTCATGATTTGAGGCATGCCTAGTAAGAGCAGGAAGATTATACTAGAACTATCAGCATTATTTTAGCAATAATTTTAATTTGAGTAATGCATATAGTTCTAGTCACATCAAGAATGATTGCACAACCATGTACAGAGGTTTTTGTCAGTGTTTGCTCTGAGGAAAGATCAGGTAGGCTAGAATTGCTTTCTTTGGAATAGGAGGGTGAAAGTGTGTATAATTTGGAACAGAAAGTAGATAGACTTCCTCTTAGCAGAGCATAGTAATCAGAATTTAAATTGGAAGGATTAGTGAAGTTGAATTATTGTTTTCATCCAGTGTTGAAGTCTGGAACTCTGATTAAAAGGTGGTAGGGGCAGAAATCCTCTTTAAAGCCACCATGTCTAAGGTTTTTTAATGTGGCATAACTTATTGGTCTGTGGATCTAGAGTTGGAAT
This sequence comes from Chiloscyllium punctatum, assembly GCF_047496795.1. Taxonomy (NCBI): domain Eukaryota; kingdom Metazoa; phylum Chordata; class Chondrichthyes; order Orectolobiformes; family Hemiscylliidae; genus Chiloscyllium; species Chiloscyllium punctatum. The sequence goes on from NC_092755.1 coordinate 57,916,683, forward strand.
CTGAATTTGATGGTATAGGTCTTTTTGAGCTGGCTAGTGGACAGTAAGCTCACTAGCCACCTCCTGTGCCATAAACTTACAAATATGTTTGAAACCACGGAGAATTATCACCATTACTCTGTATCCCATAGTGTCACGATTAGATTTTCAGCGACTCGTTACCTAAATTGTCCAGCTGGAGGCTCTAATTTTAAGTTAATGAATTGATGTAACTTTTGAGTTTACTTTACATCCAAGCCCAGTTGCATCTAACCAACTTGTGTTGCAATAAACAAAATAACATTTCATTTTCAATGAATTTGACATTGTTTTAGTCTCCCTGCTATGCACATGGTAACATTTCATTTGAATACTTCAGTAGATGAAGAATACAGCCGTTATTCAAAGCTGCTTCTGGCGACAACACAGCAGGTTTTGCAGCACGTGATAGATAAAGAGCAAGCAGCCTTGTTGAGACAGTATGAAGAGGAGAAAGATACACCTGAAGCCTGCTTTATTGAAGCAGCAATGCAGGAGCTCAAGGTATGATAAACTAGCATTAACAGGCTGTCCTGTTTTGTGCATTGTAGAAGGGCCCTGAATGTTATCTGACTGCAACAGGAATAAAAATTAAGAATTTTTCGTAAATGAAAGCTTATCAGATCAAATGAAAAACTACTGTTGGTACATATTTTAGTATGAGACCAACATCTGGATTGCATCTGTTCTAATGTTCTTGTCACTCTTGATGACACGTATCATATTTGGACTATGACACTTCAAGTCGTAATACCCTGATTTTGCCTTTGACCATTTTTGTGTTGGTAGTATTGTTTAGGTGACTGGCTTTATTTGACTACACGTGGTCAGTGCTAACTTTGTGCTGTTACTGGCAATTATTCATGGTCTTTTAATTTCGTTAGATCAGGCATGAGAGAAATTAGATATACCAAAGGTGTAATTATTTCTGCAGAATACTAGACTTAAATGTGGGGCTTGTACCTCTGCAGATTGAATTATGATCTATCATTGAAGTAATGAGCCAGGCAGAAGTAAAACTTGATTTTGGTTTGCTCATCTAAAAATGATAGGGAATCCTTGCTTTTTGCTAAATTTCTAAAGTTTGAAGGCCTTAGATGACTGGTTTTCCCAGTCCTTCTGATTTTCTTTGGTGACTGGAAGATACTGAAAAATCAGCCTGTAGGTATATATATATGGGTTCTAAAAACAGATTTTTTTGACCTGAAATTATAGAGGAACTGATGCAGAGGAACATTGAGGAATGTTGGCTGTTTTTGCAGTTTTCTTGCATCTTCACACTTAAATTGGTTCAAATGAAAGAAGTGAGATTATGGTGATTATCCTGTCTTAATCTTGCTACCTGAACATGTAACTGGAGCTTATGTTAAATGTTTGTTTATTAACCAGTTCTCCTATCAAGTATTACTAGCCTGAATCTGTAGTGCAATTATTATATTCCCATTTCAAGCTGAACTTTTTGGATTTTGAAATTGCAGTTTCGAGAGCAAGAATTGCTGGGCTGTCCTACTCCAGGGAAGGACGTTCCTGGAGCGGTGTCTAAACTTGAGGAATTGACCATTGTTGATTCAACAGCACCTGCAGAGAATACCACAATATGTGGCAAGAACCAAGTTAGTACCAACATTGCAGGGTGATTTTAATTTGTGTTCATGGGGGTATTTGAAAACAATTAAAATTTAATGTAAGTGTTGGTAATTACTCGACTATTTAGCATCTAGGGGATCACCGGGCTATGTTTAGCACGGCAATTCTTTTGCTGGAAAGTATAACGGGACTTTCAGCAACACGTGGCAACGTGATCAAGGGCAACTGAGTGGCGAGTTAAGTAGTTCACCAGGTTGTGATGGTTTGGACGGCAACTGAAGCAGTATCTCAATGGGCAAACAGTGTCTTTAGTGGAAGGAGGGTTGATGGGAAGGGTAAGCATATTAGGCAAAAGATTCTTCAGCCCAGTATAGCCTACAGGCTTTATTATAGGCATGCACTGTAAGTAGTCAGGTATTGTTAGTGTTGGCAATGATATGGGGTGGGAAGTTTATGAATCAGTTATAATGTTTGGACTGCTACCTGGTAGTCTCAGTTGCCAGCAAGTCAGGGATTGCACAACTGAATTTGTGGCAGTGACTCAAGATAATGGCTTGGTTTTTGTAATGCAATATTTGCTCATTTAGCACTGAATATTGATGTTTTTGTGAATTTTAATCTGTTGGTTGTGTAAATATATATATGTTTAAATCTAATCTGATCTAGTCTGAATATTTCCTATTAGCATGTATTGGCTTATTCATCTGCATTTGATGAAATTATTGATGAATCTCCAGAGAAGACCTTTGCTCCAGCATGCACTGAAGTGGATGAGCCAATTGCTGTTCCTGAAAAAATCAGCGGTGACAAAACAGAAGGAGCTCATGGGACTAATTGTGGCGAACCTGAAAATGGGCCTTCAATTGAGGCTGCTAGACCAAGCTCAGAAACCACCTACTATTATTATTACCAAGGTGAGCCTTCTACTTAAATGGTATCAAATAAATCCTGATGTTTGTCCTGAAAGAAAAGAAACAGCTATTTAAATTATCTTATAAACATGACTGAGTTGTTGAACTAATCTGAAATCTTAATATTTAAGTTCTTGCTTTATTTTGTTTCTGCAAGACTAATTCATTCTTTTTTTCAGCTGAGGATGGGCAATATATGTTTTTGAGCCCAGTTAATGTGCGCTGTCTGGTGAGAGAGTACGGTAGTCTGGAAAAGTGTCCTGAGAAGATCACTGCAACAGTGGTGGAGATTGTTGGACATTCAATGACTGAGGTAGAGTAACTTGCATTTTATTTTATAAATTTGAACATTTTGTTCTCATGGCGGTCTTCACTTTTGGAGCATTCTTTCACTTTTGGATTTCAGTGTTGGCATCCAGTAGTCTTGAATACAGGCAGTGACATGACATTGTTTACTGTATCCCATTGCATAACTTAATTACTATTATGTGGATGGCACAGTTTGGAAGTGTAATGAAATACTTGCTACTTGTCTGAATGCTGCTCTAAGAACATGAGGCTCAACATCAGCCAGGACAAAGCAGCCCCATGATTGACGTCCCATAAAAATCCTTAACAGTTCCTCCCTGCAGCATTGCTGTTTTTGCCACATACAAAATACATAACAATATCTGGCCAAGCCTTCAACCGTATCTCCAAGCCTGTGACCTCCACCACCGTGAAGTTAAGGGTTACTGGTACAAGGGAACATCACTGCCTGTAAATTCAGTTCCCAAGCCCTACACCATCCTGATGTGAAAATATATTGCCATTCTTTTACTGGCACAAGATCAAATTCCTGGAGTGTGTTCCCTAATAGCACAGATTGCCTTCACTTTGACTGCAGTGGTTTAAGATGGCTCAGCATCTTGAAGGCAAATTGCATAGCTTTACAGTAAATACTTACCTTGCCTGTAATGACCAGATTGAGTGAATTTAATACTTAGAAAGTTAAACGTTGACTATGACCTTGGAAATTGGTTCTGTAATGCTTGTTGTGATACTTACTTTGGAATGGTTTTATCTAGAATTCAGTAGACCTTGGGCTTTCACATTAAAGCTTGATTTTTATTCTTTTCGATTACTGTGTCATTCAGTAGTATTATCTAAATATGTGAAAGACCATAAAATATAGGAGCAGAATTAAATCGTTTGGCCCATCAAGTCTGCTCCACCATTTGATTGTGGCTTATATTTCTCCTGCCTTCTCCTTGTAACCCTTGTTTCCTTGCCAGTAAGGAACCTCCGCCCCCCCCCCCAAATTCATCGCTGTCTTAAATGTACTCTGACCTGGCCTCCATAGCCTTACGAGGCAATGAGTTCCAAAGATTCACCACACTCAGGGTGAAGAAATCCCTCCTCCGTTCTTTACTCTGAGGCTGTTCCCTTGGGTCCGAGTCTCCAAGTGGAAACATCTCCACATTCACACGGCCCAAGTGCCTCATTCTTCTAACCTCCAAGTACAGAACCGGAGATCTCAACTGCTGCTCATGACAAGCCCTTCATTCCTGGGATCATTCTTGTAAACCTCCTCTGGATCTCCTCCAGTGCCAGCACATCCATCCTTTGATACAGGCCCAAAATTGCTTGCAATATTCCAAATGTCTGACAATGGCCTTATACAGCCTGAGCAGTACATCCCTGCCTTGTATTCTAAACCTCTTGAAGTGAGTATTAACATTACATTTACCTTCCTAATTGTCAACTGAACCTGCATTTTTACCTTGAGAATCCTCAATTAGGACTCCCATGTCCCTTTTTGCTTCAGATTTCCAAAGCCTTCCCCTTAGTGAATTAATAGCCTATGTTGCCTCTGGGTACTGAAATGCATAACCTCACTTTCTCACCTTGTATTCCATCTGTAACTTTCTTTCCCACTCCCACTTTGTCAAAGTCCTTCTGCAGCCTGTTCACTTCATCACTATCTGCCGCCTTACCTATCTTTGTCATCTGCAAACGTAGCAAAAACCCTCAGGTCCTTCGCCTAGATCATTAAAATATAGTGTGAATAGTTGTGGTTCCAACACTGACCCTGTTGAATTCTACTAGTCACTGGCCGCCATCCTGAAAAAGAATTGTTTATTCCATTCTGCCTTTGGCCAGTCGGCCAATCCTGTCAGTACTTTGCCCCTAATCCTATGGGCTCTTTTTTTCTTCTTCTTTAGCCTCCCATGCAGTACCTTGCCAAAGGCCTTCTGGAAATCCAAATAGATCATGTCCTTTTATCTAGCTTGCTCCTTACCATCTCACAGAATCCATTAAGATTTGTCAGACCTCCCCTTCCCTTGATGAAGCTGTGCTGACTCAGCCCTATTTTCGTGTGCACTTGCAAGTACTCTGTAATCTACCCTTAATTAATAGACTCTAAAATCTTACCAACAGCAGAGGTCAGGTAGAAGAAAGCTCATCCTGCTCACTAATCTTTTCCAGTATTTCACTTAATAAACAGGTAGAATAAATTGAAAAGAGTTGAGGTTCTATTTGCAATACATGGCATGAAGTCACCAGCTGTACAGAATTTGTTTGAATTTAATGGATAAATTCTTGCTGCGGCACTGTATGGTATGGAATGATTTAGTTTAATAACTGATCACATTCCAGCTTGAATAGAAGGGGTAATTGCCATCACTCTTGGTGAAACAATATTATTGAGTTGGCAAATTAATGTGAAGGTCATTCTGACTAACTCTTTTCTCCTCTTATTCATTTGAATTTTCCAAATTAATGGATGTTAGTTGGTAGTCAGAGTTTTCTCATTGTGTTGGAGGCCCTTTGTAGTGCAGTGGTAGTGTCTTCAGATGTAGTAGCTCTTCAGATGTCATAACATCCCTGAATAGATTGACTGAACATATCTCAAGTGAACTGTGGCATCCTTTTTAGCTGAGAGGCGTAAGCTTCTAATGAATGGTGTTATTGCATTGCTTGGTATTTTCCACCACTTACCATTTTAGGTCAAAACAAAATGCCTTGACAAACTTTCGCCTTGTAATGCCTTTGTCCCAGTCTCTTACCCAAAAGTTCAGGAATATCTTGTTCCAACTGAACTTGGCTGATTTTAGCAGAAATCATGGATTGAAGCTCCTTTAATATGGAGTATTTGCCTGTTCAGTCAGTAGAAGACTTATCAATTGGTTGTTACATAAATCTGTTATGCATTTATTGATACGCTTGAACCTCTTTCCACAGGAAGTACGCCGTAGACACCGCTATTTGTGTCATCTACCTCTTACCTGCGAGTTTGGTATTTGTGAGCTGGCTCTGAAGCCACCTGTGGTTTCTAAGGAAACTTTGGAAGCTTTTTCAGGTTTGTTTCTGCTTTGTGAATCAAGCTTGTGAATCAAGATTTGTGTTTTGAAGTTTGAAGTTGTTTCTCCTTTATAGAGGATCTAAACAGAAGGAGATGCCTTCGCTTAAAAAAAGCTCGAGATGAACGTCGAAGAGAGCGTCAGATTGAAATGGAAGAAAATAAAAAGCAAGGCAAATGTGAGCCATCTGTTCCTCTCCACTTATCTTTCAATTCAAATGTAACTTTTGTTCACTAGCTCTTTAATACATTTTCATATCTTTTAGATCCAGAAGTTCATATTGCCTTGGAAAATTTCCAGCAATTTCCAGCATGTGGATCTTCTTTAGAAATTCTACCAAGCATTGTTTCCCCAAACAGTTCTGATGGTGACCCTCTACCCTCAAGTTGTCTTTCAGTCAGTGCCACCCTTAGCAGCAGCCCCAATTTTTTGGCAGGTACGAAATTTGTATCAAAGTTTAGTCTGAGTAGCAAATATTGTTTTATTAGTGCCTTGAATATTCCTTGAACCAGTTATACAATTATTTTGTATTTAGTGTCATGCAGGCAAACATGGTACAAATTTTGTGTAGAGTAAGATTTGTTAACAAGAATGACCATTTAAATAACCTTGGTAATTTGAGTGAGCAGTGTTATTCAAGACAGCACAAAAACCATACTAAATGTTCTACAAGTCCCATCTGAATAGACAGACATGGTGATCATTGTTTAACTATACTTGGAACAAAGCAGTACTTTAAATACTGCAGTAGAATGTCAGCTTAAAATATGCTTTTATTTCTATTGTGTAAGCTTTCCTTGGGGGTGAAAAAGTGCTCATGGTTTACTGCAAATTTTAAATGACTTTCATGGTTCTTATTGCACAACTATTTGTCTTTATCTGTGACGTTGATTAACTGAAAACATTTAAGTTTGGATTGTATCTGTGGAGAGAGATAAAAGTAAATGTTCCAAGCCAGAAAAGCTTAAGACAGAAGTTTTCAGCAAGTGAATATGGCAACTGTAGAAAACAAATAAAAGGAATATCTGCTAAGATTGAAGGGAAGAGAGATGCAATTATAAAAGGGACGATCGACGTTTTGACAACTGAGTGGCGAGTTAAGTAGTTCACCAGGTTGTGATGATTTGGACGGCAACTGAAGCAGTGTCTCAACGGGCAAACAGTGTCTTTAGTGGAAGGAGGGTTGATGGGAAGGGTAAGCATATTAGGCAAAAGATTCTTCAGCCCAGTTTAGCCTACAGGCTTTATTATAGGCATGCACTGTAAGTAGTCAGGTATTGTTAATGCTGGCAATGATATGGGGTGGGAAGTTTAACGTCGATTCTCCTGCTCCTTGGATGCTGCCTGATCTATGCTTTTCCAGCAACACATTTTTCAGCTCTGATCTCCAGCATCTGCAGTCCTCACTTTGTCCTAAAAGGGACGATGCAAAGCAAAAGGGATGGCAATGAAACAAGAAGATAGGTCCGAAGGAAGCGTAACACCAAGAGTTGGTGTCCAGAAGAAATGGGGAAGTAGTTAAGATCAAGATCTTTTGAAATCAGTTTTGAAACAAAGGCTCTAAATGTCCAGTGAAAAGATAGTTGCTATTCTGGAGGCTATTTGACTGACCCATCAAATCCATGTTGGCTCTGTAGCATAAACCATTTGGTCCCATTCCTTACGTGAGAGGGTGAGGATGGTTGTCAGAGTGCACCTATTTTCTGTTCAGTATACTGTTTTTGCTGATCCTTGTGGTCTCCTCAGATATAAGGCTCCAAGCAAATTCACTGAATATTTTGTGGCCCACCTTTAGCCAGAGGGACTGATTATGAACTTGCAATCGCCTCATTTCCACTCTAATCTTTGTGCTTATCTCCTACAGTGGTCAACAAAGCTCAATTCAAAATTAAAAGAATGGCACTAATTGTTAATGAGACACTTAACAGCATCTGGGCTCAACATTGAATTCCACATTTCCACATGATAACATATGTCCCTATATTTTCAGTCAACTGTTGGAAATTATTTTATTTAACCCATTTACATCTCGGACTCAAAAGATCTTTTGTTTCTTACTCGGCACCATTTCCTTTGGCCTTCCATCATAGGAATTTAGGGCAATCAGCCAACATGAGCCTGCTCCACCATTTGAGATCATTGCTAACCATCTACCTGTGTTGTTTTCCTCTGCTATTAATTCCCCTGATGTCATAAGTATATAGATATTTATCTATCTCTTTCTTGAACGTACTTCATGATTGAACTTCCACAGCTTTCTAGGATAAAGAATCATAAAGATTCACTCCCCTCCAGGTGAAGAAATTCTTCCATTCCTCAGATCTAGATGGCCTGCTTAATCTGAGGTTGTCTCTGTTGGCCTGGACCCCTCTGTCTGGTTGTCATTGTGTCAGCCCATTAGAAATGAAAACAAAGCTGGGCAGCTCTGGCACTATCTGTGGAAAGAGAAATAGGTCCAACTCCAAATGGTAATACTGTTTCAGTTGTGAAGAGAAACAATTAACATTTGGAGTCTGATATGATTGTGTCCTCAGATGCTGCCAAATCTGAATATTCCAGCAATTTCTGTTAATGTTCTGGGAACCTGGGTTAGAATCCCACCATAGCAGGTGAAGCTTGAATTCAATAAAGAAGAGGTTGACACCCGTCTGAACTAAAACCGCAACACTCAAAGAGGAGCACTTCACCCTCTACTCTGTAAAAAGAATGTGAAAAGTGGTATAACCTGTTTTTCAGCAACTTTGAGTGGTTAAGTAAAAATAAAGTCCTAACACTCACTCTAAAATCAACAAATAACAACTTATCTAAGTGAACAAATTAACTAAACTATTAACAAACCCAGCAAATCCCTTCTAACTAATAACTATTCCTGAATAAAGCAAGATACAAAAATAGAGTTTAGTTATGAAGTAACAGCCAGGTTACCTATCTTCTGGAATGTTTTGTGCCTTATGTCGATTCTCCTGCCAGGAATGCCTTTTCCATCATTGTTACCGTTTATTATTTAGATGGTACTTTCTCTAAGATAGATGACTGGTAGAGCTTTGGATGAAAGTTAGCTGAGGTCTTTGTCCAACTGCCCCCTTTTGTACCCTTTATGAATATTTCATAAAGGGATTGGTTTTGTGTTGTCAAAACCATCAGATTTAAATTTAATAGGTTTTTGATATCTTAAGTACCTGTTTCAAATTGGCTAAATTCAGAAACCTGTTGTCTTGGTTTTAAAAAAAAAACCTGCTTGGCCTGTTAACTGAAGAAGGGCTTATGCCTGAAACGTCAATTCTCCTGCTCCTCGAATGCTGCCTGGCCTGCTGTGTTTTTCCAGCACCACATTTTTCAACTCTGGTCTCCAGCATCTGCTGTCCTCACTTTCTCCTGGCCTGTTAACTGTACAGCCTTTTGATATGCTTCACTTCAGGCTTTTGGTGTGTTTGCTTTTTAAATCCATGCACAAAAAGCACCATATTTCAAAGGTACCATGCAATGCTCTTTTTCCTCTCTTTCTCCCCCCCCGCCCCAGCATTTTACAAACACCAAATTTTAACTTCCTCCCAGTCTGCAATTACTGTACCCAATTTTGCAACACCCATCATGGCAGGTCAAGTTCAAATTCAATAAAGACTGGATTAGATTCCCTACAGTGTGGAAACAGGTCTTTCGGTCCAACCAGTCCACACTGACCCTCTGAAGAGTAACCCACTAACTAATGCACCTAACACTATGGGCAATTTTTCATGACCAATTCACCTGACCGGCACATCTTTGGTCTGTGGGAGGAAACCCACGCAGAGGCGGGGAGAACGTGCAAACTCCACACACCGTTCCACACAATCGATCCTGGTGCTTTGAGGCAGGAGTGCTAACCACTGAGCCACCAAAATCTTGAATCAAGAGTCTAATGATAAAGCCATTGTTGATTGTCAGGAAAAACCCATCTGGTTCACTAATTTTATTTAGGGATGGGAACTGTTGTCCTTACCTGGTCTGGCCTACATGTAACCCTGGATCCACAGAATGTGGTTGACTCTTAACTGCTGCCTGGCATTTAGGGTTGAGCAATAAGTGCTGGCCTAGCCGGCTTTGCCTATGTCCATGAATGAATATTAAAATCAACTGATTAAGTTGTTCCCTATATATTGCACATAATTGCTTGGAATAGGCTCCCTTTCACACTCTAAACTCTGGAACGTGGATTTACAAAACATTTTACTGTGGACCATTAACCTCAACACATCTGAGCTCAATACATACTGTGACACAGCATGACATAAATAATGGGGTTTAGCAAACGTTTCATCTGATAGCTGCAGCAGCAATAATAGATTCATTTATTTAGTCTCTTGCATAAAGTTATGAGCTTGAAGTGTTCCAAGGGTAAAGGGAATATATCTTTCAAAGAGTAAGGTTATTATTTCTGGATAAGTTGGTATTGATAATTACTTGTAATATATCCGTGGCTGCCTTTCATATCTGGATAACAGCAATTTTAAATGTTAATACATTGCAAACTTGCTAATTTATATTTTTGTGTAATTAATTCATCACTTGAAATTCTGTAACCACACCTATGGGTAATAAAAAAAATTTGCTGTAGATGCACTAACGCCACGTGAAATGGTGTCACTTTATTGCACATTTATCAGCAGGGAGGGGTTATCTGTCCTACTTTTAAAAGAAGACTTTAACAATGGATGCTTCATGTTGTGCAACTCTAGTTCTTTGGAAATGAGCCAACAAGTTCTGTAATTGGGTAGTTTTCCAAAATTGAAATGACTTGTAGATTTTGCATTCAGTTTTGTACTTCACTGAAATATTGGTGGTCACGCTACCATTTTAGGTCTGAGTTGAATGAGGCTGCTGAGTAAATTGGAATTTTAAACTTTTAGTTTCAGCCTAGTTTTGCAGTGTTTATCTTCGAGGCAACAAAATGCTAATTGTCTTTAATTGAAAAGAAGACAAGTGGGGATTTAAAGAAAAATGTCTATATTGTGGTGCTGCTTGTGAAACCTTGATAATTGAATAACAAATTCACAGCTGAATTTTACATAATCTTTATGAAGTGCTTTTTTACAGAGGCCTCTAGTGCAGTGGTATTGTCTCTACCTCTGAGCCAGGAGGCCCACGTTCAAGTCCCACTGTTCCAGGGGTGTGTAACACCTAATCACTCTGATAAGAGGTATTATCTGAGCTTGCTTCACAGCTTTCAGCTCCTAGGTTTGGGGAAGTTTTACCTCCGGCTGATGAATAGCTAGCTGTTGTGATTCAGTCTGTTCTACGTAAGATGTTAAACGAAGCAGAAACTGAAATCTGGTGTTCAGCAAAATTCCTGGACTTAACTTTATTTGACCTGGTATGAATGATATGGTTACTGGGGCGAGGCATCTGTGATATGTCCTGTCTTGTAATCTCTTTATTTTTGTAATGATTTGACCTAGCTGGAAACGTTGGAACTGCACAAAGTGAATGCTTCTGAATCACTTCTTAATTCTTCCTGTAGAATCAGCATTGAATCAATCCGTCCTTGCTTTTAGTCCAGGGAATCCTCCTCAGTGTGTTGGCAGCTTGGAAGATGAAGCGTGCTTTCCTTCATTTGCTCAGGTAATTTCAGTTGAGGTGAAAATGGATAACGTATTCAGGCATAAATATGCACTTCTGGTGTGAGCAGGTTTTGAATACAAAATTGTGCACAAGTTACTTTTACCAACCAAGATTAAAATTAGGATAATGCTTGGTTTCAAGTTGTGTACCTTACTGGTTTCTCAAGAAATGGAAGTAGAGGTCTGAGGATTAAAGGCCTCTAACTACCTGGAATTTGGGAACAGGGTGCTTATTTTGAGGGGGTTAAGAGAAATACTTATAGTACAGTATGGAGAATTAAAGAAAAGGAACGTTATACTCCAGCCACAAATTTGTAATCTGTTAGGTCGCATTTTTTAAAACTCGTGTTGACTAGGTTCATCCAACTGTCTGAATTCTATGAATCATCTTGTGTAGTTTTTATGAAAAAATAACTTGGGATGAAATTTAATTGTTTCATTGGAATTAAATGCTTTGAGGAAATCTCTTCTACTCCCCCACATCTCTTTTAGACTCCTCTGTGTTTTTAGCTTGTCAGTCACCTAGGCTTGGTTGAGTTGCGGTTTCCTCCGGGTAACCATTCTAGAAAAGCTAAATTTCTGTCCTGCTATTTACTTTAATCATCATCAATCTGATGTCTACTCAGCTGTTAATTAAGCACAGTTGCTGAAACCCTCTTCCATGCCTTTCACAGCTCGACTCTCTCTGAACTGCTGTACCTCTCTTCTGCATTCCACAAACCATAGCTTAGCTACGTTTGACACCTGATACAATACTGTCTGAAATTTAAGTTCCTTTTGTATTTAAATCCCAAATAGTCTCAATCTTCCCTATCTCCAGCCTTCTACTCTATAATTTCTCCAATATCCATGATCTTCTGTCATGTTGTGCATTTCTTCCCTACACCCTGCTGCTCTATCTCCATCTTTAGTATAGATCCTCTTTAAAACTCATCTCAAGTTTTTTGTCACACTACCTAGTCTCTCCTCCTCTGGTTTGGTATCTATTTTTTTCTCAGTCCTATGACATAATGTTTTCAACAAACGTTTTAAATACCGGTACTTGGTATATTTTTCCTTACAGATGTTGAGGGATGGGAAGGCTAAGGCAGAAGTGTGGCCCAAAGTAACTCCAAGAAAAGGTGATATTTTCTAAAGTATAGAAACTTTTAACAAGACTGTAATTGTGTTAATGATGATTTTCACATAGGGAGGTTGGAATACTGATTGAAATTGTTTTGACAGCAGAAACCAGTTTGATGCCCCCACCTGCAGCAGATAGTGATGGAGAGAGTGACATTTCAGACCGTGTACCTGTACCAAGCTTTCAAAATTCCTTTAGTCAGGCTATGGAGGCAGCATTCCTCAAGCTTGATAGAGTTCCAGGCCCAGAGTTCTGTGCAGGTAGGTGGTTTGCTCCTCTTGGGAGGGAAGGAAGAGGAAATTGGTGGTTGAATTAAAGGCAATAATCAATATGTTGACATTAATTTGATTTTAGGAAATGATGTATGGTTGTAACATTAAAATTTTGCTCACTTTGGCACTATGGGTTGCTCATGTAATTGTGAGCTGTGGACTCAGCTGTATGATGGAATGAGCCTGTTGCCAGTACCGCTTTAGAATACGTACAAGGAAGCATTGGAGTATTTTGGAGAGACTTTTATTGGTTTTATGGTAATTATTTAAATAGTTCTGAATAAAGAAAGTGTATCTCCCCAAATGCAATAATTTTTCATGTGATGGAATACTGAACATTTGCATCAAGTCTCTTGAATATTTAAATAGCCAGTGATCAATTCAAAAGAGGTCCTTGCAGAAATTGCAAGACAGTATAGATTAGATAAATACAAAGCAGTAGTTTTCTTTCAGTTTCAACTGTTCACTTATTTAGATTAGATTCCATGCAGTGTGGAAACAGGCCCTTCAGCCCAACCAGTCCACACCGACCCACCGAAGAGTAACTCTCTCAGATCCACTTCCCCTCTGACTAATGCACCTAACACTGAGCAATGTATCATGGCCAATTCACCTGACCTGCACATCTTTGGACTGTGGGAGGAAACCGGAGCACCTGGAGGAAACCCACGCAGACACGGGGAGAATGTGCAAACTCCACACAGACAGTCGCCTGAGGCTAGAATCTAACCTGGGACCCTGGTGCTATGAGGCAGCAGTGCTAACCACTGAGCCACCGTGCCACCCCTTGTGTAATGCTCCAAAAAGCCAGTAAATGAAGGGTAGAATTGGAGTCAATCTCCACACATTTTATATTATATACATGGAAAGCATGCACCTAACCCCACAACCGCTTTATTCTGTCTCCGGCTTAAGTCACCAGTTCATATCTACTATTTGTTTACAATTAAATGCAATGAATATATAACTAACACTTTACAGAACAATGTCCCCATGTCTTTTCACAACAAGCAGCAAACCAGATTTTAAATATTTAGGGGTACATGAAGGTTTTTCTCCTCCTCATTTTCAAAATTCAAAAGTAGGGTGACATAAGACACAGAACAGACGATTCATTCAGCCTCCTGGGCCTGCTCCATCAATCAGTGTCATGACTGATCTAATTGTGACCCAAATACCACTTTCCTGTCTGCATCCAATAATATTTAGCTAACTTAGCCTTGAATATATTCAGTGACCCAGACTCCAATCCTTTTCTAGGGAATTGTGTTCCAGGACATGATGTGTTGTTCTATGTAGATAATTTGACTAATACATGCAGATAAAGTAATCACAGTTGCTATTGGGTAATGACAGCACTATTTCGTCTTTTGGTAATATAGTTGACTTTGCCTAGCTGCTTGAAAAGGCATTAGGATTAGTGAGAATCTTTCATATATACAGTAAGAATAATCAGATCTTGCTGAGAAGCTGTAGAAAGGTGTTTTTGTATTCTTTCAAAATCCGCATCCGACACTTGGCTACTCTTCAGCTGGAGTGATTTAATTTGTCATTTAGCAAAATGTTTAAAAAAACAACTGGTGAATAATGCTCCCAGTGTACCAATGAAATGAATAAAATACTTAGCGAACAATTAACTTTAAAAGTAGGGATGTGGACATTTTTCCTCTAATTATGGATCCTTTTCTCTTGCAGAGGAGAGGAATCGGAAAAAGAAGAAAAAAAAGCAGATGTTGCTCTTCAGTACTTCGGTAGTTCACACAAAGTAATGTAGGCAATCATTGCCCATTTCACCCATTTCAGAATCCCAGGCAGCCAGTGCCTGTATTTGCATTCATTGCTGTCTGTGCAAAAATAATTTTGTTTGCTGCTATAGTTTGAATTTTTGTTGTATTTCAAACCTGGAAGATTACATCATTGGCAATTGTTTGAGTGGCTTGTCATTGAAAGTTTGCCTCCTGTTTATGTATACAGGTTTCACAGCTTTGAGGTTAAACATCATAGCCAATTTATATAGCTTGTGACATGGGACTTTTTTAAACAAGGGAAATTCCAATAAAATCTGGAGCTTAACTTCTGTTATGTGGACAGTGGGGGCTAATTTCTTTTTTGCTGTTATCACCCTCTACCCCAATTATTTTGTAAGTAATTGGCACTTTATTTTCTTTCAGCTAATATTTGTCATTGTTAGTCAGGTGGTGTTTTGGCCCATCTTATCCCTTCCACCAACATCACTGAAGATTTGTAAAATATTCTGCACCTCAAAATCAAATGAATCAGTGATAAACATTGAATGGGCCTGTAAGTATCACTCCTAACAAGGTTATGCTACTGGTGGCACAACATAAATTAAAATTAGCTGGAGTTTCCCTTTTTTGAAAATTTTAATTTGAAAAGTATCTTTTTTAAAAAAGTGACTGTCAAGTATCTAATGAAGTGTTGAGTTCAGCTTTGTTACTTCTACCCTTCACCTTTTTTTTCATGCAACAGCAGAGTAATAGATGCAATAAAAGACTCTTGTGCAGTGTGTTCATTTTCTGCCTTCTCCCATAAAGGGGTCAGTGACTACTGCATGATGCTCTGGAAAACCATAGCCATTCACTTAGAATGACCAGTTTCTCTCATACAATTGGAATCTTTAGATCTCATTTAGTTTGAGGGAATAGTCAGTCAATCCTGGCCAGGAAAACCACTGATCTGCCCTAGAAAAATAATTTACACAAGACTTCTTTTACTGGCTTTCCCTTTTCTTCAACTTAATGCCATTGTTTATCAACCTGCTCAGCTGTTATTACACACTTTTTGGAGCAGGTGCAACTTGAGCCTAGGCCTTCTGGCTCAAAGAAACACTACCTCTGCACTAATAGCCATCTAAACCAATGAAATAAAACACTTAAATAATCAAACTGATCTTCTGCACCAGTAGCTAAGTATATTGCAACAATGACTAATTATTGAAAGATGTTTCCCTTTTAAGCACCACTATTTCTTGACCTTTGTCCATGACTAATTTTTTAAATGCTGTATTGCAATTGGTGCAAGCACAAGGGTTTTAAATGATCTCAAACATTCCCAAATTCAAGTTTAGTCCAAGGAGATGAGTACACCCAGCTCCAATTGAGAACATTGTTACTTCTGTACATATTATATTTCACATTCCTATGTCCTGCAGCATATAGGTTTGTAACTTGATAACTACATGGTAAGCTTAAAATGAAAGTATGAACAACTGCATTGAAAAATGCTTTTTACTTTGATTTTATGGGTAGCATTAATTGAAGAAATGGGGTAATAGGTTAATATCTTAAAGAAAAGAAACTATATTTAATTTTGTAGGCTTACTCTGAAATCCTCAAGTAAGGCACAGATTGTTAACCTAAGTTGGGTGTAGGTTGCAGAGAGTTTAATAGATAAAGTATTTGATTGAGTTTTACTAGCTGAGCCAAATTTGTAGCCTTGATTATACATCAACTACAACAAGCAATAACATTTCTTCAAATTCATTTGTGGGTTAAAAGTTACACAGACGATATCTGCAGTAATCACCCATCTCTAATTGGCCTAATAGTCAATGGTTTATTAGCCATTTTAAAAAATCAACTTTTGGTTATGGGGAGCTCTATTTGGCCAGTATAGATAAGGATGACATTTCTTTTCCTGAAGAATATAATGAAACAGATGGGTTTTTAATAATCATTTAGTTTCATGATATGATCAGTGATTTAGTTCAATTAAATAAAGCTGAACTACACCTAACTGCTGTGGTTTAAGCCCACAGTAACATGATTTATTTAAACTGTCCCAGAGAAGACCTAGCAAGGTATTCAATTACTGTGGAAGGTAGCTTACCATATAAGTGCCAGCTTTTCATCTTTAAGACTATGCCTACAAAGGCTAAGCATCCAATAGCAAATATCATTCTGGACTAGTTTTTAATCACTTCAGTCCATGCCAATAAAAGTTCTTTTCCACCACAAGGCTGCCCTAATGAAAAGAATTGAGGTGTTTAACAGTGAAGAATGGTCTGGGGTGTTGAGAGCTCTAAATCTGAACTAAAGATTATTCAATTTTCAACACCATGATTGTTCAGATGGAACAAATACCACAATGCAGTTCTTGCTGTTTTGCAGTTTATTTTCATAACTTAATTCACATCTATCTCCTCTTCTTGATACTTCAATTGCTCTTGCTCCATTTCTTTCAGTGAACAACTCAAGATTGACCTTTGAATGGATTCCCTCTCCCCTGAAAACAAAAGTGAAAAGGCATTAAAAGCATCTATTTGGATGGGTCAAAAAAATGGAGGTTTTGTATAAGATCTTAAGGCTTCAATGAAATCTGCTGAAATCATCACATGATAATTGTGGTACCTTAGCAGAGAAAGCAGTCAATATACTCAAGTGACTTTTTTTCCATAAAAGAACAGTCAACATTGTAGCTGATTTAACCAAATAGTTTTTGTCAGGTTTGATTAGTGCTTCAATAATTTCTCTGATAGACGTCTTTTAGCTTTATCTATTGGAGGGACATCTGGAGGTGATCCTTTAAACAAGGCATTTAAAAAGGAAACTGTTGTTTTGAAAATGGATAGTGGAAATGGGAAGCCACAGTACTAACTCAAAGTAAAAGTTTCTCACCTTTGGTTTTACAGTCTTTCAGGAGGAGGAGCAATTGTTTGCGGTTATACTGGATGAGGAACTTTTGGCAGGTTCGGATAGTACCTCAAAAGACCAGAATTCATTATTAGTGCAGTCTTAAGGATTTAAAGGCAAAAGTTTAAAAAGCAAGAGCTTTTTAGGGTATTAGACTCAAATTTAAAATAGGTGTAACAAGTCAATAGCCAATTCTGCATCAAAAGTTTCATCATTCCTACCTCCCACATGCAGTGTGTTGAAGAAACAGGGGTACTTCTGGTTCTTGCTCTCCAGGAAAGTGATAAACTGCAGGGCAGACCATAACAGTCGGTAGAAATCTTTCCGACATCTCAATAAGACTATCCCTGTGTAGGCATTTAGGTACTTGACTGGGAGAGAAGAGGGAAAACAAAAATCAGTAACACTTATGTGAACTGTCCATTGTATTTTTTAATACCATGGCTTGCTGGGGTCCAAAGCAGAATGTGCATTAATTACTCAATCCTAGGAGAAAAAGATTGGGCTGGCACAAGTATATGATTGGCTTCAGTTTTCAACAAAGGTCACCTATAATCTCCATTTTAGTTCCACAGCTTTTCTCACTTAGAATAATGCAGAAGATGCCCCTTGTAAATGTTGAGTCAATGTTCCACAGTAGTCCTACAAATAAGTGTGTATTCAAATCCCCTTCGAAGTTTCTCTTCAATCTGCTTTATCACTTTAAAATGTTTTGAAAGCAAAATCACCCTCCCCTCTCCTGGCAGTATTCTTATCAAAATTCTAAATGTTGACTTCTTTGATCACTGACTCTTGGGATGAAAACCATTTCTCTTTTTAAAAAAAAACAAACAAACATTTTTTAGCTGCTTTGTTAAGAAGGACAAATGGCATTTGACAAGTTTGATCACTGAAGGATGTTTGTTGAAGAATTGTGTGCTGTGCTCTAAGCAAAGTAGATGAAATTAGTTATTCCAAAAATCAAATGTAAAGAATGATAGTTGCTAAAGTTTCTTCTTCCAGTTGTTTGTTACAGCAATGTTTAGTGCATTCATTCCTTGCTTCATAGTGTAAATCACTTCTTAATCCTTCTGAATTTTTGGGAAGCAAAGGAATAGGAGAGGACTATCTTTTCAGGAAAGGCATCTTCAAACCTAATGAACTCATACATTTACTACAGAGGGCTATTTTATAAGAATATAGTTTGAATGTAACATGTTTCAGCATTATCTAGGACAGGAGTTATTGGTAAGCAGAGAACAAAAGTATAAAATCTCATTCTGCCAATTATATACAATCACTGATCAGTTATTTTGAACATCAAGGAGTGCTCATTACTGGGTAAGAATTAGAGCACAATATGCGTAAACTATTGCAAACAAAAGACTGAATTCAACTAAGTCCAACTCTAGTTTTACATAAAGACTTCAGATGCCTTTAAGACCAGCCAAACAGCAGCTCCATTTCTGATTTTATACTAATGAATGGAAGTGGCTAAAGGAAGTGGAAAAGTGCACAACAATCAAAATGTTCTATGGGTGTCGCATCACAGCTGATTCTTGGGAGGCACAAGCAGATGAACTTGAACCTGAGTCTTCTAGCCTAGAAGTAGGCACATTAATGTGTTAAGAGCTTCTCTAACATTCATCCTTCCCTAAATAAAAGGTGACCAATACTACACAAGGTTTCTAGATGTGTTCTGAGTGCTCAAGCTTTCATACTCTTGTAGTTCTAATGGTAAACTATGTTCTATAGTTTTCTCAATTACATGTTGTACTAGCACATCACTAGCGTATGGGGGGTGTGGGAAAAAGAGGGGTCAATGGTAGGTTGCTTAGCAAAATCAATGTTTGTTAGATGGTAATATACTAACACAGATTAACTTTTTTTCCCTCAGCTCAGGAATAGATGTCATTCCTCCATTGGAAGTCTGCTACTGGGATACCACAAGGATTAGTATTTGAGCCCAAACTATTCACACTATAATCAAGGGATTGAGTTAGTAATGAAATGTAATATTTCAAAATATGCAGATATACATAGCTAAGTTAAGAATGTGTTTGGAGGAAGATTTGGACAGTAAGTGGGCAAAAGCATCTGGAATATAACTTATGAAGTTGTCCACTCGTTTAGGACAAAGTTTTGGTTTTTGGTGGAGTGTCAGGATTGGAAAGTAGTTGTGCAAAAGGACCTGGGTTCCTTGTTAACATGCAGGTGCAGCAAGCTATTAGGAAGGTTAATGTAATGTTAGCCTTTATTGAAAGAGGATGAGAGTTCAGGAATAGTGACGTGTTGCCTCAATTGTATAGTAGTTTCATCTGGACTACTATGCAGATTTGATCTCAAGATATTGTCACATATCCTCTATGGCAATAAAGGTTCACTAGACTGGTTCCTAGATAGGGGAACTTTCATAAGAAATTACATACCCAGTCTGCCCTTCGCCAGTATTTTGAGAAATGATAATTTCACTGAAACCTACAAAAGTCTTAAGGGATAGATAATAGTAGACGCAGGGAACAGGTTTCTACTATTTGTGAAGTATACAATCACCAGACCATTTTAAAAATAAGAGGAAATAACATTTCTGACAAATGAGAAGTTCTTGTATGAGGGCTTTACAAATCTTTAGAATTTTCTACTTGTCAGCTGTGGAAGCATAATATTTAGAGGTTGGTAGATTTGATTGTGTAAGTGTTATGGGGTTAGTATGTAAAAGACAGTGAAGTGTTTCTAAGCCTTGCTCGTTAAGTGGTTGAGCAAGGCTTGATGGGCTGAATAACCTATTCCTTTCCTGTGTTCCTAATACCAATATTAGTTCCTAAAATAGTCTTTTTCTGGTCAGCTCCTCTGTGTATAAATTAAAAAAATATCACAATGTTAATGAAAATGTTCATCTAGGCAACCTCTGCCCACTTGACTTTACCAGCCAACACATAGATTAAAATCCCCCTTTATTATTGTCAAGCCTTTTTAACACTTCCACCTTATTGTGTAGTTCCTGTTAAATTCCACTCCTCCAGGTAACTCAACATTTTTACATCCTGGCTTCCTGAAATTAGGATATCCTTCTTTAGCTAATACGTCCCTTTCCTAGCCTCCTGTCCTTAAATGTCTTACACTGTTGATTCAGGTCCCAATCCATGTCATTCCTGCAGCCATGTCTAAAATGGCTACCGCATTGTACTTATTTCTATTCACTTTTTCCAAATATGATGTCTCCTCAAACAATTTTTTGTAAGTTGTCTTTTCTGTTGGTTTGATTTGTCTGTCCCATCTCAGTTTATTTTCTGCATTAAGACCTTTCTCTTTTGCCTTAACTTCTGTTTGCTTTCTTAAATTTGATATCTCTTCCCCACTATTGTGCTTAAAACTTTCTTCCTCTTCCCTAGTTATGGACAGTTGGCAAGAATACCAGTCTAGCACAGTTAAAAATTCAGTTATTCGGTAGATGAAACAAATTAGAAATGGTATGATTTCTAGCAGGCATCAAGTGGTACGAGGAAGAACACTGACCACTTATTTCCACCAATTGACACTGGTTACACATCTGCAACAATACAAATAACTCAGTATAAGAGTGCAAGATAGAGATTCAGATTTTTCCCCAACATGTTGTATTCAGTCCCTTAAACTTTGATTGTCAACCTTCCGTTACAAACCTGCCAGAGATAATGAGCAACAGCCATATCCAAAGTCACCATGTACTTGAATGATTGCATCTTTGACTCTTTTATAGATATTCTTCTCCTCGATACAGTGCCGAAACTGTGGATTCTCGAACACCATCTCACATAACAGGTACCTGTATTTGGAGAAATATCACATTTACTTGGATATCTGAAATGGTCTCTGCATTATTTCACTCAACCTTTATGTACAACTGACTTGTCCACTAAACCTTCCTCTAATCATTTTAAAATTATGCACCCTTTTTGATAGCCAGAGACTTTTTTTCTCAGGGTGGAAATGGATATCCATTATATCTATGCTTATCATTTTATACAGCTGTTGAATCACCTCTCATCCTCCTCTTCTCCTGTAAGAAAAACCCTAGCTCTTTCAATCTTTCTCCATAAGACACATCTTGCAGTCCAAGTAGCATCCTGGTAAATTTCTCCACCCTTTAAGTTTCCACATCCATTTGCTGAGGTGGCTAGAACTCAATATTCCAAGTGTGGTCGAACCAGGGCTTTGACTTGCAGCATAACCTTGTGATTCTTAAACTCAATACCCCATTAATGAAAGCCAATATACCATACACCACAAAAATTGGCTGGTAACTTTGTTGGATCTATGGATGTGTACCCCAAGATCCCTCTCTTCCTTCATACTGCCAAGAATCCTGCTTTTAACCCTGTAATCTGCATTTAAGTCTTACAAAATGAGTCACTTCACCCTTCCAGGTTGAACTCTATTTGCTACTTCTCAGCTCAGCTCTGCATCCTGTAATGTGCCATTGCAATCTACAACAGCTCTCGACTCCAACTTTGGTGTCACCAAACCTACTAACCCATTCTTTCACTTCCTCATCCAAGTCATTCATTTAAAAAAAAATCAACTGAGGTTCCAGAACAGATCCCTGCAGAACACCACTGTCACCAAGCTCCAGGCTGAATGCTTTCCATCTACTACCACCCTCTGTCTTCTATCAGCCAGCCAATTCTGCATCCCAACAACCAAATTCCCCTGTGTCCTGTAGCCTACCATGGGAGAACCTTATCATATGCCTTGCTAAACTCCATATACACTACATCCACTGCTCTACCTTCAATGCATTTTGGCACATCCTCAAAGAATTCAATAAGGCTTATGAGGCATGCCTGGCCCTTGAAGCCTCTCTCTCAATCAAGCTAAGCTTTTCCAAATAATACATCCTGTTTCTTAATCCTCTCTAATAATTTGCCCACTACTCCCATAAGACTGACCAGTCTTTAATTCTGTTATCCCTATTCCCTTTCTTGAACAAAGGGAGTAACATTTGTCACCCTCCAATCATCTGGTATTACTCCAGTGGACAGGGTGCAAACATCATTGCCAAAGCAGCAGCAACCTCTTCCCCCACTTCCTGGAGTAATCTCATCCTGTTTGGCCCAGGGGACTTATCTATGCCATATTTTTCAAAATTTCTTCCTCCTCAACATCAACCTGTTTAAAGCATATCAGCCCGTTTACACTGTCCTCAAAGTGACAAGGTCTCTCTCAGTAGTGAATACTGAAGTGAACTATTCATTAAGGACCTCCTCTGACTCCAGGCACAAGTTCCCTCCATTATTCCTGATCAGCCCTACCCTCAGTCTGGTCCTCCTCTCGTTCCTCAAATGTAGAATACTTTGGGGTTTTCCTTAATTCTACCTGCCAAGATGTTTTCATGCCCCCTTCTACCTCTAAGTCCATTCTTCAGTTCCTCCCTGGCTACCTGGTAACCTTCTCAAGCCCTGTCTGATCATTGCCTCCTCAACATTCGCTTCCTTCCTCCTCCTGACTAGATGTTCCATATCTCTTGTCATCTAAGGTTCCTTTGCCCTGCTATCCCTTCTTTGCTTCAGTGGTTTAAACCTATCCAGTACTCTCAACCAGTGCTTCCTACACAACCTGCACATTTCTGAAATATCTTGTGTTCACTGCATCCAGTGTGGCCTACTGTATTTGAGAAAGCAAATGCAGAGGGAGTGACCGCTTTGCAGAACATCTCTGGTATGTGTAAAAGCATAACCCTGACCTTCCTGTAGCTGGTCATTTTAACAGCACCCTGCTCACAAACCCACTTGTCTGTCCTCTGTATACTGCAGTGTTTCAGCAAATTACAGCACAAGCTGGAGGAACAACATCTCATCTTCAGACTAGGCACTTTACAGCCTTCTGGACTTAATATTGAGTTCAGCACCTTTAAACTGTGAGCCAATTTTAGCTTGTTACCATGTTCTTTCCCCTCCCCACATCTTATTGTCCTTTTCAAGTCTGGCAATACCATTGTTCTACCATTCTCACATTCCAATTACTTAATCTGAACCCTACACTCACCACTCCTCTTTCTCCCTTTTCCCCCCCCCCCCAAAAAAACTGTCCCCTCCACATTTTATTTCAGTTCTGAAGAAGTCATTTAGACTCTATATCTATGGATGCCATCTGACCTGGTGATTTCCAAAATTTGTGGTTTTCACCTTGCCTGCAAGTTTTACTTGCAAAGGTGACCTTTCACCCTTTACAGCATGATCTTCTCCAGATTGAAGGAGGCGCTTTAGCAACAAACACTAGAGGAAATCACAGTAGTTACTCTCAAGCAGAACATAGTCAGATGTACAGCAAGAACCGACCCTTTGGTCCAACTTGTCCATGCTGACCAGATATCCTGAATTAATCTAGTCCTATTTGCCAGCAGTTGGCCCATATCCTTCCAAACCCTTCCTATTCATATACCCATACAGATAGCTAGTACAAATACCATATTTTAAACCTTCCATTGCTTTCTCTGGCAGCTCATCTATTCACCACTCTGTATGAAAAAGTTGCCCTGAGATCCCTTCTATCTTTCTCCTCACCCTAAACCTATTCCCTCTAGTTCTGGCCTCCCCCACTCCAGGAAAAAGACCTTGTCTATTTATGCCCCTCATGATTTTAAAACCTCTAAGGTCACCCCTCAGCCTCTACCACTCCAGGGAAAACAGCCCCAGCCTGTTCAGCCTCTCCCTGTAGCTCTCATCCTCCAATCCTGGCAACATCTTTGTAAATTTTTCTGAACCCTTTCAAGTTTCACAACATTCTTATCAGAGGAAGACCAGAATTGCATGCAATATTACAAAAGCAGCCTAACCAGCATCCTGTACTCCAATGCTCTGTGCAATAAAGAAAAACATACCAAATGCCACCTTCACTATCCTATCAGCTTGTGACGCCACTTTCAAGGAGCTATGAACCTACACTCCAAGAACATACTTGATGGGTTGAATAGCCTACACCCACTATTTATGGATTTGTTGTGCAATTGTTATAATAATTTAACCCTTACAGGCTGCATGTCATTCGTGCAAGTTTATGCTGCTCTCCATTTTACAAGAGTATTGAGAACTGTTTATAGATGCAACCTGAGTCATAGTCATACAGCATGGAAACAGACCCTTCAGTCCAACCAGTCAATGCTGACCATAACCCCACCTGCCTGTGTTTGGCCCATATCCCTCCAAACAATTCTTACTCATACAAGTATCTTTTAAACTGTACCCACATTCACCACATCCTCAAAAAGTTCATTCTATGCCTGGCCCACTATGTAAAAAAAAAATTGCCCCCCCATTGTCTTTTTAATTTTTTTCTCTCCACTTAAAAATATGCCCCCAGTCTTGAAATCCCCCACCGCAGGGAAAAGACAGCTGACACCTGTTTACCCTATGATTTTATGAGCCTCTATACTTTAGTAAGCAGTCCCAGCCTATCCCTGTAACTCAAACCAGATTTAATCTCTGGATTCAGAATTGGTTGACTGACAAAAGGCAGAGAGTGGTTATAGATGAAACATATTCTGCCTGGAGTTCAGTGGTGGCCAGCAGGACTGTTCTTGGGCCTCTGCTCTATGCAGTTTTTATGAATGACTTGGATGAGGAGGTTGAGGGGTGTGTTAGTAAATTTGCAATGACAAAGGTTGCCGGTACCGTTGATAGTATCGAGGGTTATTCCAAGCTGCAGTGTGACAAACTGGATGCAGAGCTGGGCTGAGAAATGGTAAATGAAGTTCAACCACGATAAATGCGAAGTGATGTAGTTTGGAACATCAAACTTGAATGCTGAATATAGGATTAAAGACATTATTCTTGATAGTATGGTGGAATAGTGGGATCTTGGCATTCAAGTGCCTAGATCCCTCAAAGTTGCCACCCAAGTGGATAGGGTTGCTAAGAGAGCATATGCTGTTTTGTTTTCATTACAGGGAGATCAAGTTTAAGAGCCATGAGATTTTGCTGCAGCTCTACAAAACCCTGGTGAGACCACACTTGGAATATTGTGTCCAGTTCTGGTTGCCCTGTTACAGGAAAGATACGGGGTCTTTGGAGAGGATGCAAAGAGGGTTTACCAGATGTTGCCTGGATTGGAGGGCTTGTCTTACAAAGAGAGGTTGACTAAGCTTGAACTTTTCTCTCTGGAGAGGAGTCCTGATCGAGGTGTACGAGGTAATGAGAGGCATAGATAGAGTCAATAGCCAAAGGCTGTTCCCCAGGGTAGGATTGACTGCTACAAGGGGGTCACAGTTTTAAGGTGTTAGGAGGAAGATATAGAGGAGACATCAGGGGTTATTTAGAGAGTTGTGAAAGCATGCAGTGTGTGACCAGCGGTGGTGGTGGAAACAGAATCATTAGGGACATTTAAGCAGCTGCTGGATATGCACTGCTGTCCATGTGTTATTTCATTTTAGATTAGGATTAATCCTTGGCACAACATCGTGGGCCGAAGGGCCTGTTCTGTAATGTACTTTTTTTGGTCTATGTTCTATTCCCAGCAATATCCTGGTAAATCTATTCTGAACCCTCTCCAGTCTCAGAACAGGACACGGTACTCCAGAAGAGGCAGGGGCTTTCTGATAAACGCTGGGATCTGGATACATTCCGGAAGCTGTTGGACATGTGAAAGCACACGCCGATTCACAGGAGTGTCTGCAGTGTTTCCACCTATTTCCTTTAAACCTTCAATTATTTTAGATTTTCAGAAACTATAAACAATGCAAAGGACATCAACATAAGATACAAACAACAAAATGTTAATCAGACATTCATGGGGCTTCAAGTAATACGTTATAAAACGTGCTGGAGGTCTAAAATTGTGGGCGCTTAAACTTCTGAGACAAAGGGGTCAGATAATATCTTTAACCTGATATGCTGGTTCTGATAAGAGGCCACGGATCCTAAATATCAACTTGCTATTTGACCCTTTGATTACCTCGACTTCTGATTACAGTGTGGAAACAGGCCCAAGTCCACACCAACCCTCCGAAGAGCAACCCACGCTGACCCATTCCCTGTTCTTCTTCCCCCCCAACCCCCAGATTTTGACTCATCAAGAGGATTCAGTACAACCACACATTTTACCATTTTGCCACTGGAGTCCCAAAACTCTACCCTCACTATCTGTGCTCTCATCTGACACAGCAGAAATTTAGGCGTCCTACTAACGATCACCATCGGGAGGGATGGAAAGAAAGTACTGCAAATAAAATGAAATCTCTCTGGCTAGAACCTAACAGCAAAATAATCCCGTTGAATGTCCTCCTGTGTCTATGGGAAGGCCGTTACACCTCTAGTAATAAAATAAAGCTGAACAGCAAGTCACAGTCTGGCTTCAGAAAGCTGGCGAACTGTCTACGTCCCCGCAAGATCACTACCTCCAAGTCTAGGAGCGGAGCTGATCCCAATTACCTGGATTTGAAGCGAACCATTCTGACCGCCTCCCCCCGGGCACGGCACGGCGGCCCCACTTGTTACTGCGGAAATGTAACCATCTCACTGATTGACAACACAGCCAGTCAATCACCACAGAGAAAACGACAGCCGTCGGCACGGCTTCACCAATGGGCACAAAATGGAGGCGGGGTTATCACTGGACTTCCGGGTATGGGCGGGACCAGTGCCTCCGGATCCAATATTAAACAGCATTGAGTGTCGCGATGTTAAGGATTATGTTATAGTTCTGGAGTAGTTGGCTCCTTACCCAGAGATGGGGACACGGCTACTGTGCCACAAGAAACTTTATATAATGCTTTAGGATAGATATTTTCTAATCAATCTGTTCAAACAATGGCATTCAACCTGGGGCTTAGGATCCACAACATTTTTGTGTACAACTGTTGAGCAGCTATTTTCGTTCCACATTTAATAGTGAACAGCTTTGTTGAGGTATTTATCCAATGCCAATGCTCGGTGCAGAGCTGTCCCAGTGTCCAGACTAACCTTTCTTTACCAGTTTCGACAGAGAGCTGTTTGGTACAATTGGTCAAAATTGCTGCCTTCTTTCTGACAACATAGGTGTGCAACAATCTGGTGCTGGATCTTTGAAATATTTGAACACCACGATGTAGAGAAATTTATAAATATAGGAATTTATTTGCTGGAAAACAGGGTGTCTGTTTCTTGTGTAGGTGAAACTGCTAGGCTGAAAGTAAATTTACCATAAAGAGTCAATCTTGATCCCTGAGAATACTGAACAAGTAAAACAATTGTACCACAAGGTGTCATCAAAATGTATTTTCACTATTTTTAAAGGGGACTGAAAAATCTGGCAGGATGTTTTTGTGCTTAATAGGTGTTGCTCAAATGGTATTGGAACTGATTGTACAAGAAGAAAACAATTCTGCAGTAGAAATGAGTCAAAGTTCTTCTGTCTGTTTCTAATGATGGACAGTTTCTGTAGATGATCTGGGGGTGAATTCCCAAATAATTTAGCTATTAATAAATCTCTCAGGTAACAAAGATGAAATCTTGAGCTGCAAGCACCAGTTTAATTTGAGATGCAATCTTAGTAAAGGAATTGGCAGTGTGGGTGTGATGAATGGATGCCCAAATGATTAATAATTGGCTCTTAAATTGCCAGTTGAGCTTGTTGGTGAGTGTGCATGACACTTTAGTAGCAAAAATATTAGAAAAAGGAGTAAGAGTAAATCAGGCAGCAAACCTGGTCTCTCAGTCAGTGTGAATGTGGATGACTTTAGGCTTTAACTCCACTTTTGTCCACTCCCCATTTCCTTCAATTTACTGAGACATCAACATCTTTCTTTACCTTTAAGTATAGAAGTGATGTGGAGGTGCTGGTGTTCAACTGGGTGGACAAGTTAGAAATCACGCAACATCAGGTTACAGTCCCACAGGTTTATTGTGCAGTATTGCTTTCAGAGTGCTGCTCCTTCATGAGGTAGTGGAGCAGGATCATAAGACACAGCAAAAGATCAAAGTGTCATGCAATTAAAATGATATATTGAACAAAGACTTAACAGCAATCTAGGTTTGTTCAATATATCGTTTTAATTGCATGGTACTGTGATCTTTTGCTATAAATCCTGTGTCCTATGATCCTGCCCCACTCGTTTCCTGATGAAGGGGCAGTGCTCTGAAAGCTAGTGCTTCCAAATACAGTAAATCTTTTGGACTATAACCTGGTGTTGTGTGATTTTTAACTTTATAGAAATGATGATGCACCATATTTCTCTGGGTTAGAGAACCCAAAGATTCACTTTTGAGTGAAGAATTTTCTTGTCATCTCAGTCCTAATATTGGCCCCTTATCCTGAGTTTGTGCCCCCTTAATCTAGATTACTCAGACAGGGGAAACAATGTCTCAGTGAGGCCCTCTTGTGGCACAGTCCTATCATGAGACCCAGGTTTAAGTCCTATCTGCTCCAGAGGTGTACAGTAACATGTTTGAACAGGTTGATTGAGAAAACTAGTTTAAATAAATTTCATTTTAAAAAAATTAACAACGTACTGAGTCAGACCCCTTTGTAATCCTGAATATTACAATGAGCCCCAGAGATTATAAACACTATTTACTCAGTCCAATGGCTGCAGCATTGCCTCAAATGTAAGTATATCCTTCCTTAAATAAGGAGGCTAAAATAATAAGTGATATTCTGGACATGGTTTTACCAAATTTCTGTACAACTGGAGCAAGACATCTTTATTTTTAAGCTTCAAACCCTTTATGATTATCATAAAGATCAACATGCCATTTCTTGTCCTAATTGTTTGCTGTATCAGAATTTTAACTGCATGTTCAGTGAATGAGTACACCCAAGTTTCTCTGACCATCAGTATATACAAGTTGCATTTCTTTATAGCCTCCTTATGGCTTGCATTCCCAGTTAGCTTTATGCTATCAGCATGGGTGGCATGGTGGCTCTGTGGTTAGTACTGCTGCCTCACAGCACCAGACACCCAGGTTTGATTCCAGCCTCGCGTGACTGTTTATGCGGAGTTTGCACATTCTCCCTGTGTCTGCGTGGGTTTCCTCCTGGTGCTCCGGTTTCCTCCCACAGTCCAAAGATGTGCAGGTTAGGTGAATTGGCCACACTGAATTGCCTATAGTGTTCAGGGATGTGTAGGTTAGGTGCATTAGTCAGGGGCAAATGTAGAGTGATAGTGTAGGGGAACGGGTCTGGGTCGGTTACTCTTTGGAGGGTCAGTGTGGGCCGAAGGGCCTGTTTCCACACTGTAGGGATTCTATGAACAGAGAGTAGTGTAGCTAAGTTATTGATAGAATTGGACCAAACTCCTTTTCTTAATAGCAACTAGCTGAGTAGGAATAAACTCATTGCAGAGAATTTCAAACGCTACTTGAAGACATTGATGTTCACTTACTATTGAGAGTTTAAGAGGACTCTTGGAACATTTCAACAGACTTTACAGGATGCTTTTATCAAATCTTCAATGTGCTGTTAGTATTTGGAAATTCCTTTAAGAATTCACTAAAAGCAGGGGAATGTCTGAGCAACAGAGACCATAATATAATGATAGAGAAAGACAGAGGTATAATGAAAACCAGGTCAATAGATTGGAGAAAAACTGATTTTGAGGGGCTGAGATTAGAACTTGAGAAAATAAAAATGTTGCGGAACAGCACTAGGAAACACTAACAAAGGTGTTCAACAGAGTCGAACTGAGATAATTATATTTAACTGAAAGGAAGGAACAAACTAAACGCAACTGTGACTCGGTTGATGAATGAGACGTAAGGAAACGGCTGAAAGAAATGAAAAAAGCATGTATTAAGGATAGAGACAGGGCCCTTGTGTAGTGTGAAGATAGTGTTCCTTCCCCTGCGCCAAGCAACCTGGGGTCAAGTCCCACCTGTTCCAGAGGTGTAAAAAATCATCTCTGAATAGGGTGATTAGGAAAATGGGTGAAGTGTATAGACAGCAGAGGGGTGCCTGATGAAACAGAAATACCATTTGGAGAGAAGTAAAAACAAAATTAGGAAGGCAGACATGAACAATTAAATTATCAAGGAGCATAAAACAAAACAGGAAAAACATTTACAAATTATTTAAAAAGGCTATGATGGGAGCAGGGCATTAGAAGATAGACAGGATAGCATCATGGATTGAGAAATGGCAGAAATATCCAATTATTTTGCCTTTACTGAGGAGTTGCTAAAACCCAGGTAAAATTCACTTTAGAATCATAGAATCCTTACAGTGCAGATAGAGGCTATTCAGCCCATAGACTCTCCCATCTAGACCCAAACCCCTGGTATTTACTATAAAAATTGCATAGGTATACATGATATTGAACGATGAGAAAAGTGTCCCTTGAAACAGAGTGTATTGAATAAACTAAACAAATTCCCAGGATGAAGGGCCCCAGCCAAGATGGAGTTGAGCCACAGAATGAGCAGACCTTGGGCAGGGCTAGTTAGTTTGGTTGCAGATGGGAAATCCCAAATTGTCATGCTCCTGGATGAGAAGGGATCAACTGGATCCCCTTCTTTATTCACCTTCCATCCTCGGTTGGTCACAACATGGGTAATTTAAAGGAAGATCCCCTCCGTCAGCTGCCATTCCCCCAGACCAATGAACATGTTTCAAAAGGAGCCAACTTAACCAGGCTTCCTCAGGTTAAGAGTGAGTTTATTAATTACAAGAAGAAATAATTGTATAACATACACACCCACAAACTTGAATAAGAGGTGAGTCCAAACAAAGATAAATGTTAAAAAAAAAGGATATTTGGGTCAATCTCAGAATTGTTCGTGAAGAACAGACAGTAGCTTCAGCCTTTGCAGTGGATGTTACAGGTAGCATTGACATTGATAGTTGGATGGTCATTTTCAGGACTTTTAGCTTTGCAGGTTGATTTAATTCTTTTATCCTGCTCCCTTTTGAAAGTGGTTTGCTGGCAACACTCAGAGTGTCTTCTCTCTTTCTCTGAAGCTGTTGGTCGCTTCTCCAAGCCAGTTGACTTTCTTGCAAACATTTCGGCTCCCTCCTGGGTGACGTCTTCCGTGGCCTCCAGATGAAGCGGTGTCATTGTGATCTGTCCTGAATTTATACCGTTCTGTCTGTTATGGCGGGTGGCTCTACTTCTGGTTTTATACTGCAGTGGTCTGTAGGTTGGTCTATTTCAATGCTTTTGTTTATGGAACCAGTGGGTGAATATCAGGCCTCCAGGAATTCCCAAGGTGGTCTTTGTTTAGCCTGTCCCAGTGTCGTAATGTGGGCCGAGGTGAATTGGTGTCCTTCATTATCAGTGTGTATTGATATGGGGGAGGACAGGTTGTGTCATTTTGTTGCTCGTGTATTTTGGTGGTGAGTTTCCTGCCTACTTGTTCTGTGTAATGTTCCTCGTAGTTGTTGCAAGGTATTTTATATATCACATTCGTCCTGCTTGTTGCGGGCATGGTGTCTTTTGTAGTAGCTGATGACGTGTGGCTGTTGATTTGTGTGCTGTCATTATTCCCAGAGGATGTAGGAGTCTCATTGTTAGTTCTGAGATGTTTCTAATGTAGGGTAGGGTAGGGTGGTCAGTGTGTTGGGGGGCACAATGTCTTCTTGGTGTTGTTTGTATGCCAGGCATCGGTGGATGAAGCTGATAGGATACCCATTATTGGGAAAGTCTTTGTATAGGTATTCCTGCTTTTTTTTTGCAGAGTTCTGAGGTGTTGCAGTGTGCTATGGCTTGTTTAAATAGGGTTTTGACACAGCTCTGTTTGTGGATGTTGGAGTGGTTACTGTTGTAATTGAGGATCTGGTCTGTATGTGTATCCTTTCTATACACTGTGCTAAGGAATTCACCGCTGTTTGTTCGGTTGTTCAACCACTACATCTATGAATGGGAATTGGTTGTTGTTTTCCTCTCTGGTGAACTTGATCCCAGTGAATATGCTATTGATGTGGTGGTGTGTATTTTCTAACTTGGACTCTTTAATGATAACAAAGGTATTGTCCACGTATCTAATCCACTGTCTGGGCTGGATTTGGGAAGGGCAGCGCTTTCTAGTCTTTGCGTTACTGCTTCAGCAATGAGGTGAAAGTGAGGACTGCAGATGCTGGAGATCAGAGTCGAGAGTGTGGTGCTGGAAAAGCACAGCAGGTCAGGCAGCATCTGAGGAGCAGGAAAATTGACATTCCTTTATCAGGAATGGTCCAGCAATGAGCCCAGAGATGATGAGCCCATAGGTGCCCCATTGATCTGTTGATATACCTGGTCATTAAAGACAAAGTGTGTGGTCAGGCATAGGTCCAGTAGACTATCTTTGCTGATAGTCAGTCAGTCTGTGTGGTTGATTTGTCTAGAAGTGGGGTCAGTGTTTCCTTTGCTGGTATTATATTGATAGAGGTGAACAGCGCTGTAACGTCAAATGAGACCATCATTTCATCTTTGTCAATTTTTGTATCTATGATGTTATTGAGGAATTCCTGTGCTGAGCAGATGGAGTGTGTTGAGCCTGCAATGAGGTGTTTCAGTTTTTAGTGTAGGCCCTTGGCTAGCCTGTGTGTCAGTGTGCCCAGTAGACAGACTATATATCTGATTAGGTTCCCTACAGTGCGGAAACAGGCCCTTCGGCCCAACAAGTCCACACCATCCCTCTGAAGAGTAACCTATCCAGACCCACTTCCCTCTTTCTAATGCACCTCACACTATGGGCACCGTGCACCCCCCACTGAGGTCTGAGGAGGATCTGAGCAGCACGGTGGCACAATGGTTAGCACTGCTGCCTCACAGCGCCAGAGACCTGGGTTCAATTCCCGCCTCAGGCAACACACTGTGTGGAGTTTGCACGCTCTCCCCGTGTCTGCGTGGGTTTCCTCTGGGTACTCTGGTTTCCTCCCACAGTCCAAAGATGTGTAGGTCAGGTGAGTTGGCCGTGCTAAATTGCCCGTAGTGTTAGGTAAAAGGGGTAAATGTAGGGGTATGGGTGGGTTGCGCTTCGGCGGGGCGGTGTGGACTTGTTGGGCCGAAGGGCCTGTTTCCACACTGTAAGTAATCTAATCATGGCTGGTTTGTGCACTTTGGGGAGTCTGTTAAAGCAGGGTGTGTTAGAACGTTCAGGCTTCATTTTCTTGCATTCTGTCCTGCTTTTTCTAGTTTGTTTAAAGTGTAGGTCATCTTGTTTGTTAAAACTGGTGTGAGGTCAATATCTGCAAGCATATTTTGTGCTTTTGTAATGTATCCCGATTTATTCATTCTTAGTGTCAGGTGGTCTTTTTAGGGGTAGAATCACGATTTTACTATCCTTTCCTAATCCTTCAAATGCTTTCCTGTCTGAAGTGCTGAGTGTGTTAAACTGGTTTCTCCTGTTTAGTGCAGGGAGTACAATCTATCAGATGATCTGTTGGGTTTCCTCTGTGAGTCCGTTGGATTTCAGTGTATCCTCTAGTGCTGCCAGGAAGTACCGTATATACTCATGTATAGGTCAATCTCATGTATATGTAGACCCCTTATTTTAGGCCCAAAAATCGGGTATTTTTGATATACCTCGTGTATAAGTAGACCCTAGTTTTTCAGGGGTCTCTTGCTGACCACATATGCAGCCTTAAAGGGCATGATCTGCCCATTTCCAATTCAAATGCAATACCTGCATCATCACATGTTTCGTGCGCCAGTATATATTTGAGCAATGCGATTTTCAAATTATTAAATTGAATGTTGATAACTATATATATGTTAAATATACTGTATATATTTATTTAGGAGAAAGTGAGGACTGCAATTGCTGGAGATCAGAGTTGAGAGTGTAGTGCTGGAAAAGCACAGCAGGTCAGGCAGCATCTAAGCAGCAGGAGAATTGACGGTTCAGGCAAAAGCCCTCATCAGGAATGAGGCTTGAGGGCCAGAGCAGCTGGGAAATAAATGAGAAAGGGGTGGGGCTTGGGGGAAGGTAGCTGGCAATGTGATAGATAGATGAGGGTGGGGGTGAAGGTGATAGGTCAGAGAGGAGGGTGGGAAGGAAAATGGACAAGGAGGACAGTTCAAGTGAGTGGTGCTGAGTTGGAGGCTTGGGACTGGGATAAGCTTGGGCGGAGGAGGGGAGATGAAGAAACTGGTGAAATCCACATTGATCCCGTGTGGTTGCAGGCTCCCAAGGTGGAAGATGAGGCATTCTTCCTCCAGACGTTGCGTGGTTAGGGTTTGATAATGGAGGAGGCCCAGGACCTGCATGTCCTTGGCAGAGTGGGCGTGGGAGGTACAATGTTTGGCCACGGGGTGGTGTGGCTGTTTAGTATGTGTGTCCCAGAGATATTCCCTGAAACATTCCGCAAGTTGGCATCCTGTATGTCTGATGTACAGGAGACCACATCGAGTGCATCAGATACAGTAGATGAGGTGTGTGGAAATACAAGTAAATTTCTGTCGGATGAGGAAGGATCCTTTGGGGCCTTGGACAGAGGTATCGGCACAGGTTTTGCACTTCTTGAGGTGCCAAGAGAAGGTGCTGGGGGTTGGGGGGAGTGAGTTGGTGGGGGGGGGGGGGGGGGGGGGGGGGGGGCGTGGACCCAACAAAGGAGTCGAGGAGGGAATAGTCTCTCTGGAATGCTGATAGGGGTGGCTAGAGAAATATATCTCTGGTGGTGAGGTTGGTTTGTAGGTGGCGGAAATGGCGGAGGATGATGCGATGTATTCGGAGGTTGGTGGGGTGGACGGTGAGGACCGGGGGATTCTGTCCTTGTCGGCAATTGGAGGGGTAGGATTCAAGGACGGAGGTGCAGCAAGTGGAGAAGATGCACTGAAGGGTGTCATCAACATGTGGGAGAGGAAATTGAAGTCTTTGAAGAAGGAGGCCATCTGTTGCGTTCTGTGGTGGAAAGTCCTCCTTGGAGGAGATATGGCAGAGACAGAGGAATTGGGAATAACAGATGGTGTTTTTACAGGAGGCAGGTTGGGAGGAGGTGTAGTCCAGGTAGTTGTGGAAGTGGGTTTGTAGTAAATGTCAGTGTTTAGTTGGTCGCTGGAAATGGAGATGGAGAGGTCAAGGAAGGGGAGGGAGGTGTCCGAGATGGTCCAGATGAATTTGAAGTTGGGGTGGAAGGTGTTTATGAAGTTGATGAACTGTTCAATCTCCTCATGGGAGCACGAGGTAGCACTGATACAGTCATCGATATGAGCGGAGGAACAGGTGTAACTGTGGAAGATGGACTGTTCCACATATCTGGCAAACAGGCCGGCATAGCTGGGATCCATGTGGGTGCCCATGGCTACCCCTTTGTTTTGGAGGAAGTGGGAGGATTGGAAGGAGAAGTTGTTGAGAATGAGGACCAGTTCAGCCAGGCGGATGACGGCATCATTGGAAGGGTACTGGCTGGGATGGCGTGAGAAGAAGAAATGGAGAGCTTGGAGACTTTCATCATTGTGGATAGATGTGGACGGCGACTGGATGTCCATGGTGAAGATAAGGCGTAGGGGGCCGGGGAAATAAAAGTCTTTATAAATATTTATTTATGTAATATTTACATACATATATTTGACCTGTGCATGCAAATACCAATGGTACCTCATGGCAGCTCTCAACCTTGTCTTTCTGCTGTTGCCTCAGTTTCTTAGAAGTAGGTGTCGCATACAGTTGTGCTCTGAACTCATAGTAAAACTCCCCCAAATTCAATAGCGGCCATAATTTGGTTTCCTTTTGTTGTTTATTATTTTATACAGAGATCTGGCTCTTGTTTGTCCATGTTTTGGTCATGCCAACATGAATTTCATCCCCTTGAAAACAATATCTCGTGTTTAAGTTGACCCCCTAATTTCAGCTGAAGAAAAGGTCATCAAAACTTGACCTATATGCAAGTCCATAGGAGTATGTTTTGTTGGCATCCCTGTAGTTGTAATGAAGTTGTCACATGAGGACAGCGTTCTTGGTGTCTGTTAGTTGTCTGTCTGATATGTTTCTTACTCATTTGTCTGTTTTGTTGGTCATCCTTGCTGTGGAGCTGTTTAATCGGTTTATCTTGTAGTGCTAGTCTTTTCATCGTTCTGGTCCTGTTTAGCTTTTAGTAGTCCAGTTTTCCAGCAAATAAGTCTCTCATATCAATACACACTGACAATGAAGGACACCAATTCAATTGTGACAATGTTACAACACTGGAACAGGTGAAGCAAAGACAAGTTCGGGAACTCCTGGAGGCCTGATATTCATCCACAGGTTCCATAAACAAATTGACCTCATCTACAGACCAATACAGTATGAAACAGGAAGTAGAACACCTGCCACAACAGACAGAACAGTACAAATCCAGGTCGGATCACAACGACAATGCTTCATCCAGAGGCTACACAGCACTGAAGATGTCACCCAGGAGGGAGACAAAACCTTAGCAAGAAAATCAACTGATCAGCAAACTGACAGACAACTTCAATCACAACCCAAGCTACAGATCTTCACTAAAACCTTTAACTCCCTTTCTTTACCTGTTTTGCAGGGGTGTCAAATTGCTGCTCCCGAATCTGTGATCTTCACAATGCCTTACTCCACACACAAGAACATCAAACATCTACCTCAAATTTAACTTAACACCTGAACAAGTTGAATTTAACCCCTGTCACTATGTATTCTTGAGAGGGAAATTGCAAATATATCTTGCTCCCTGACTACTGTCTTCTTTACATTATCAGGTTCACAATCCCAGATACTCACAGGGGATTTCAGTTCAGTTTATTATGCATTTCTCCCATTTAAGTCCATACATTTAACCTTACTCAACACTTTGTCAGACACGATGTAACAGGATCTCTTTCACTCTTTTTCTTGGGCTCTCCAAACAATCACTGAATTTATCTTGGGCTGTAATCTCGGCTGTATCTGTCTTCTTTTAAACAGAAAAGTTGGACTTGAAGTTCAATATGTCCACAGCTGACCCAGGGTTAAGATCCATGGTTATGATTCTTTTAATTTAAAAGAATCTGGGGAGGAGATAGCAGCGGCTTTACTGCTAAGGTTTAATAATTAATTAGATAAAGATATGATACTGAAGGAGTAGTAAAGAGCTATTACAATTCAGATATTTAAGGGAGATAGAAAGTGTTTAGGGAATTACAGACTGGTTAGCTAAATATCATAAGTAGAAAAAGATTGAATCATTACTAAAAGGGAGAATGGAGGAACATCTAAAAATTAGAAATATAACAGTTAATAGTCAGCATGGATTTCAAAAGGGCATATCTTGGCATGTGCCATTGTCCATTAGTCAGTTCATTTCAGTGAAGGTAGATAGATGGAGTCCACATAAGAATGACAATTGCTTCTAATCCGAGTGTTAAACCTCCAGAAGCAACAAGTAGGCATAAAATTGCATTAGTAACTGACTATCAGGTATATCTTATTATGAAAGCCCTTAGTTAACATCTAGTTTTGCCCCTAACAGGCTTGTGTGCAAGTTAATCATTTGGGCTGTGCGACACAGTGGTAGTGCAACTAGCTCTGAACAAGGAGGGCATGGGTTCAAGTCCCACTTATTCTAGTGGCATGTAATCATATAACAAGTCAGTTAGAAAGTACATTTAAGGCTCTTTTCACCAAAATAGACCTGAGAGCATTGATCAGTACTTGGGGCTATGATGTTGCGGCCATAACAGAGACGTGGGTTTCACAGGGACAGGAATGGTTGCTTGATGTTCCAGGGTTTAGAACGTTTAAAAAGAATAGGGAAGGCGGAAGAAGAGTAGGATTGTAGCATTGTTAATCAGAGAGTGCGTCACAGCTACAGAAATGAAGGTTGTTGAGGAAGGTTTGTCTACTGAGTCAGTATGGGTGAAAATAGGAACAGCAAGGCGCTGTGAGGCAGCAGTGCTAACCACTGTGCCACTGTGCCACCCACGGTGTTATGGGCGATTTCAACTTTCCCAATATCGACTGGAACCTCCTAAGTGCAGACGTTTTGAATGGAGCCGTTTTGTCAGGTATATTCAGGAGGGTTTCCTTACTCAGTATGTAAACAGACCAATGAGGGGAGAGGCCATTTTTGATTTGGTGCTCGGCAACGAGCCAGGACAGGTATCAGATCTCGCGGTGGGAGAACACTTTGGTGACAGTGATCACAACTGCCTCACATTTACCACAGCCTTGGAGAGGGAAAGGAGCAGTTACCGAGAGAAGATATTTAATTGGGGAAAAGGAAATTATGACACTATCAGGCAAGAGTTGGGAAGTACAGACTGGGAGCAATTGTTCCACAGAAAGGGCACAGCAGATATGTGGAGACTATTTAAGGAGCAGGTGTTGTAAGTGATGCTTGAATTTGTTTCTCTGAGACAGGTAAGAAGGGGTAAGATTAAGGAACCTTGGATGACGAGAACAGAGGAACTTCTTGTCAAAAGGAAGAAGGCAGCTTACGTAAGTTGGAGGAAGCGATGATCTAGCACAGCTTTAGAGGAGTACAAGCTTGCTAGAAAGGAGCTCAGAAATGGACTGAGGAGAGCCAGGAGGGGGCAGGAAAAAGGCTTGGCAGGAAGGATTAGGGAGAACCCAAAGGCATTTTACTTATAAGTGAGGAATAAGTGAGGAATAAGAACCAGTGGATGAATATCAGGCCTTCACTCCTGGATCAGGGAGAAGGTAAGGCCAATCAGGGATAGCAGAGGGAACTTGTGCGTGGAATCTGAGCAGATGGGGAAGCCCTAAATGAGTTTTTGGCTTCAGTTTTCACTAAGGAAAGGAACCTTGTTGTAAATGAGAACTTTGAGGAGCTTTGAGGATCTGATTTGACCAGATCAAGATTGATAAAGTTGATGTGCTGGAAAGTTTGGAAAACATTAAGATTGCTAAATCCCCAGGGCCAGATCAGATTTATCCTAGGATGCTACGGGAAGCAAGAATGGAGGTTGCTAAGCCACTGGCAAGGATCTTTGCCTCCTCACTCTCCACGGGAGTCGTACCGGAGGATTGGAAGGAGGCAAATGTAGTTCCTCTTTTCAAGAAGGGTAATAGGGAGATCCCTGGCAATCACAGACCAATCAGTCTTACGTCTGTGCTCAACAAAGTTTTGGAAAGAATTCTGAGGGATAGGATTTATGATGATTT
Organism: Chiloscyllium punctatum; assembly: GCF_047496795.1. Classification (NCBI taxonomy): domain Eukaryota; kingdom Metazoa; phylum Chordata; class Chondrichthyes; order Orectolobiformes; family Hemiscylliidae; genus Chiloscyllium; species Chiloscyllium punctatum. The sequence goes on from NC_092755.1 coordinate 57,956,149, forward strand.
GGCAAAGCATAGTGTGATTAAAGGCAGTCGGCATGGCTTTGTGAGGGGCAGGTCATGCCTCACAAATCTTATTGAGTTCTTTGAGGAGGTGTCAAGACAGGTTGATGAAATGGACTTCAGCAAAGCATTTGATAAGGTTCCCCATGGTAGGCTCATTCATAAAGTCAGGAAGTATGGGATACAGGGAGATTTGGCTATCTGGATTCAGAATTGGCTGGCTGACAGAAGGCAGAGAGTGGTTGTAGATGGAAAGTATTCTGCTTGAAGGTCAGTGTTGAGTGGGGTCCCGCAGGGCTCTGTTCTTGGGCCTCTGCTCTTTGTAGTTTTTATAAATGACTTGGATGAGGAGGTTGAGGGGTGGGTTAGTAAATTTGCAGATGACACAAAGGTTGGAGGTGCCATTGATTGTATCGAGGGCTATTGCAGGCTACAGCGCATCATAGACAGGATTCAGAGCTGGGCTGAGAAATGGCAGATGGAGTTCAACCTGGATAACTGCGAAGTGATGCATTTTGGAAGGTCAAACTCGAATGCTGAATATAGGATTAAAGACAGGATTCTTTGGCAGTGTGGAGGAACAGAGGGATCTGGGTGTGCAAGTACATAGATCCTTCAAAGTTGCCATGCAAGGGGATAGGGTTGTTAAGAAAGCATATGGCGTTTTGGCTTTCATTAACAGAGGGATTGAGTTTAAGAGCCGTGAGGTTTTGCTACAAGTCCCTGGTGAGACCACACTTGGAATATTGCGTCCAGTTCTGGTCACCCTAGTATAGGAAGGATACAGAGGCTTTGGAGAGGGTGCAAAGAAGGTTTACCAGGATGCTGCCTGGAGTGGAGGGTTTGCCTTATGAAGAAAGGTTGAATAAGCTTGGACTTTTCTCTCTGGAGAGAAGGAGAAAGAGAGGAGACCTGATCGAGGTGTACAAGATAATGGGAGGAATAGATAGATCAATAGCCAGAGACTTTTCTCCAGGGCAGGATTGACTAGTATGAGGGGTCACAGTTTTAAGATATTAGGAGAAAGACATAGAGGAGACGTCAGAGGTAGGTTCTTTACACAGAGAGTTGTGAATGCATGGAATGCTTTGCCAGCAGTGATGGTGGAACCAGAGTCATTAGGGACACTTAAGCAACTGCTGGACATGCACATGGATAGCAGTGAGTTGAGGGGTGTGTAGGTTAAGTTATAATATTTTACATTAGGATTAAACCTCGGCACAACATCGTGGGTTTAAGGGCCTGTTCTGTGCTGTACTTTTCTATGTTCTATGAAACAGCAGAGTTAATTTTTCAGGTTTAATGACCCTTCTTCAGAAATGAAATTCTGAAGTTCCAAGTTCTGTAGAAGGGTCACTGAACCTGAAAGGTTAACTCTGCTTTCTCTCCACTGCTGCTGCCAGTGCTGCTGTGTTTTCCCAACAATTTCTGTTTTTGTCATTCATCCAGGGGTTGGTTTGAAAAACGATTGTCACATTTATAACCATATCAAAGTGTCAATCAGATAGAGCAGTATAGTATTACAATGTTATAATACCATAATAATTAATAAAACACAATGATATTAAAACAGCATTAATTTAGTTCAAATAAACACACATCAAAATCAATTCACACAAAGGATAACTTATAATCTCAGAGATGTGTCTATCAACCACAGCTAACACGGCTAATGTAACTTATCTAGAGACAAAAAAAGACTACAGATGCTGGAATCCAAAGTAGACCAGGCAGGAGGCTGGAAAAACACAGCAAGCCAGGCAGCATCAGGAGGGACAGAAGTCAACGTTTTGGATATAACCCTTCATCAGGACTGTGGGTGGGTGTGGGGGGAGTTGCAGATAAAGGGGAAGCCGGGTGGGGTTGGGGGGGGTGGTGTAGGGTGGTGAAGTGGGGATAGATGACAACAGGTAGAGGGTACGACCTGGGTGGTCAATGGGAGGAATGAATCTGGTTGGTGGCAGAGAGCAGTGGCAGGGAGGGAGAGGGACTGCGAAGGGAGTCGGGGGATAGGGATGGAGGGTACTGAAATTGGAGAACTCCCTGTTGAGTCGAAGCAGACCCACCTCGAACTAACCATTATTGGATCTCAGCCAAGCATTCATAATGAAGCCATATATCTGACCATCTATTTCTGTTGGTACAGTTCCCAGATAATGTAACGGGCCAAAGTCTTAGAGGACTGAGGTCAGCCTGCCTCAGCACTCGTCCATTTCTGAGGTCACTTCAAGTTGTTTCTAGGGTCAGCAAGTGTATCTCAATCCTTCCCCCCATTTCTTTGAAGCTAACATAGTGCAGGAGGAAGCCATTTACATAGAAACGGAGTCTGTTGAATTTCCTGCCTTGGATTTCCTCTCTCATCAGCAGAAATCCAGCTCTGAATTTCTAGAACTAAGTTCTCAGTCACCACCCTGTCCTAATACTGACAACTTACTGCGTCAGGAACAAGAACTTTTGGGTTGCAGTGCCCACTCCTCACTAATGGTTGTTAAAGGGCAGGCTGAAAATAATATTCTGCCAATTTAAATCATTCTGATCTGAGGTTGGCAGATGGAGGAGAGGCTCCATTATTCCAGCAGGGGATGGTGGTGTCCAATAGATGGCAGCAGAGCACAGGGTAAATGCTGTGTAAGTCTCAGACGCAGCACCTACACAGGAACAGATACAGAATCATAGAGTCATGCAGAGTGGTCCACCGCACCTGCAAACACCAAACTACATTAATCCCATTCGCTTGCACTTGGTCCAGAGCTTACCAGAGCCCTGGCATTTTAAGTGGCGGCAGGGTGGCACAGTGGTTAGCACTGCTGCCTCACAGCACTAGGGTCCCAGGGTCAATTGCAGCCTCGAGCAACTGTCTGTGTGGAGTTTGCACATTCTCCCCGTGTCTGCGTGGGTTTCCTCTGGGTGCTCCGGTTTCCTCCCACAGTCCAAAGCTGTACAGGTTAGGTGAATTGGCCATGTTAAATTGCCTGTAGTGTTAGGTGCATTAGTCAGAGGGAGATGGGTCTGGGTGGGTTACTCTTCGGAGGGTCAGTGTGAACTGGTTCAGCCGAAGGGCCTGTTTCCACACTGTAGGGAATCTAATGTAATCTGTCATAGGCACACACAAAATCATATGGACTTCAGTCCTTTTTAAAAATTCTTTAATAGAATGTGGACATCAGTGACAAGACCACCCTGTATCACCCATCCCTAGTTACCCTTGACAATGTAGTGGTGATCTGCCTTCTCGGAATTGCTGCTCTCCATGTCTAGTAGGTATCTGCAGTGTTATTAGGGAGAGAGTTCCAGGTTTTTGATCTAGCAACAACGAAAAAACAGTGACAGAATTCCAAGCTAGAATTGTGTTTTGCTGATGGCACATTGGTGCACAGTGTGTCTGTGGTGGACGAGGCGTGTGCTGGCAGTCGAAACTGACGGACGGTTTCCAATCAATAGAATACTTAGCCCTGAATGGTGTTGAGCTCTCTGAGTAGCCCATCTCATCTCTGATATGGGCCTTGCGGAAAAGCTTTGAGGAGTCTGGAGGTGAGTTGCTCCATGTAGGATTCCCGGCCTACTCTTGAGGGCTACATTATTAATGTGGCTGTTCAAGTTCAGTCTCTGGTCAATGATAACCCCCCCCCAGGGATGCTGAGAGGGGGGCATTCATGGAAGATCAAGCGGAGGTGGTTAGCCTCTTTCTCTCTCGGTGGAGATTGTCATGGCCTGGCACTTGTATGGCACAATTCTCACTTCTCATTCATCAGCTCGACACTGGACGCTGTCTGGATTTTTCCTCTGTATGGCTCCTTCTATATCGGAGGAGTCAGGAATGTGCAATCATCAGGAAAAAAAAATCCCATTTCTCACCTTACGTTGGAAGCAAGGTCATTGATGAAACGGCTGAAGGTAGTTGGGCCTCAGGCATAACCTAATTCATGTGGGCAGCTTTAACAAATCATCCCTAGTGTTCATAATGCTGCACATGAAGTGACAAATCTCTTGGCAGACTTCTTATAAAATGTTGCAAGGCTCAGTTTAAACCTGAAATCCAGTGCCTACTCCTGCCTCTATCATTAGAAGCACCTAGTCTTTACTGTTGGACAGTGTCCTGGTGTAACTGGTTCTTACAGTCTAACACCAGCAGTGATGTCCTGGGGCTCAGATGATCAGTCCCTGACAACCATAGCCATCCTCCCTGTGTTAGATATGACTCCAAAGAACCTCCCACTAAGGCATTCATTGAAACCACGATGAGTTTCCCTGTCCCACCATTTCCATCAGAGAACCTCAGTGTCAGTTTCTGTATCATAATGACCCTGTGAGAGAGAGTCTGCTGGTGCAGTGGGGAGTGACCAAGCCTCTGAGCCAGAGGGTCCAGGTTCAAGACCTACTCCAGGACTTGATGACCAAGGAAGATGCTTTCATAACCCTGTCAAACCAGATCAGTATCAATGAGTGAATCCTTACTCTGTCGCAGCACAGACTCCTGGCAGTGTGGAAGCAGGCTATTTGGCCCACTGAGCCCACACAGCCCCCTCTAAAGAGCATCCCATCCAGACCCAACCCATCCGTTTAACCCTGCATATTCCATGGCTAATCCACCCAGACTGCACATCCCTTGACACTATGAGCAACGTAGCATGACCAATCCTTCTAACCTGCACATCTGTCGACTGTGGGAGGAAACCGGAGCACCCGGAGGAAACCCATGCAGACATGGGGAGAATATATAAACTCCACACACACACAGTTGCCTGAGGTGGGAATTGAACCCGGGTCCCTGGTGCTGTGAGGCAGCAATGCTAACCACTGAGCCACCGTGCCACCTGAAAGGAGCAGGTGGCAAATTGAGACAGAGCCCATGTGACGGAAGGATATTGGAACCTCTGCCTTTGCTCTCCATTACTCCAGCTACAATATCCCTGGAAAGGTCTGTATTGCCTCATCAACTGCCACCCTGCCATCTACACTGACAATGAAGAGAAAGCACTAGATATATTTTGCAGTAGTGTTATTCTCTGGTGTGAGTTCTTTGCCTGAAGATAGCACCACCGTGGACAAGGTAAGGAGGTCACTCCTAAAATCTATGATGGCACTAACCTGATCCACACTGGGTGACCAGGCCAAAGAGAAAGCCTAAAGGGTGTGATTTTTAACTTTACCAGACCGGTTTGAAAAACACGAGAGCCTTAATGTGCTATGTGTTGAGAAAATAGCCCAACCCAACAGTAGTGGACTCGCCAACTTTAAGGGCATTTAAATGGCCATTGGATAAATATATGGATGATAATGGAATAGTGTAAGTTAGATGGGCTTCAGGTTGGTTTCACAGGTTGGTGCAACATTGAGGGCCAAAGGGCCTGTACTGCGCTGCAATGTTCTGTGTTCTATAACTGGTGATGATTCAGCAATACCCTATTGGGACAGGTCTTGAGATAAAGCCAGACAAAAGCCAAGTCAGTCTATCTATTATCATTCTTGATTGGCAATAGTGCTGACGTCATTCTTACCAGACAAGGTATTGTAGAAGAAACTGTGTCATACAACAATGGAAGTAAAGCATTCAACTCCTAGTTCTGTTTAAGAAGAAACTACATTAGACACAGGGCAAAGTCTAATCAAGTTAAGCAAGGGTTAATGGAAATCATTGTGTTTTTCATAAATGATTTACCTGTATACGGACAATAAGAAACATGAATGATCAGCTCATGAGCCCCACCTATATTCTTACATCCGACATCCAGACTACTGTTTGGGGGCCTGTAATAACTCCCAAGAGGGTCTTTTTACCCTTAGAATTTCTCAGCTCTATCCACACTGACTCTACATCCCCTGATTCTAGGTCCCCCCGTGCAAGGGACTGAATATCATCTCTTACCAACAAGGCCATCCCACCCCCTCTGCCCGTCAGTCTGTCCTTACGATAGCACGTAACTTGGATTAAAAGTTGGCTGGCCGACAGGAAACAAAGAGTAGTGATAAATGGCTCCATTTCGGAATGGCAGGCAGAGACCAGTGGGGTACCGCAGGGATCCGTGCTGGGACTGTAGCTTTTTACAATATATATTAATGATATAGAAGATGGTATTAGTAATAACATTAGCAAATTTGCTGATGATACTAAGCTGGGTGGCAGGGTGAAATGTGAGGGGGATGTTAGGAGATTACAGGGTGACCTGGACAGGTTAGGTGGGTGGTCAGATACATGGCAGATGCAGTTTAATGTAGATAAATGTATGGTTATCCACTTTGGTGGCAAGATCAGGAAGGCAGATTACTACCTAAATGGAATCAATTTAGGTAAAGGGGCAGTACAAAGGGATCTCGGTGTTCTTGTACACCAGTCAATGAAGGTAAGCATGCAGGTACAGCAGGTAGTGAAGAAGGCTAATAGCATGCTGGCCTTCATAACAAGAGGGATTGAGTATAGAAGCAAAGACGTTCTTCTGCAGCAGTACAGGGCCCTGGTGAGACCACACCTGGAGTATTGTGTGCAGTTCTGGTCTCCAAATTTGAGGAAAGACATTCTGGCTATTGAGGGAGTGCAGCGTAGGTTCACGAGGTCAATTCCTGGAATGGTGGGACTACCTTACGCTGAAAGACTGGAGCGACTGGGCTTGTATACCCTTGAGTTTAGAAGACTGAGAGGGGATCTGGTTGAGACATATAAGATTATTAAAGGATTGGACACTCTGGAGGCAGGAAACATGTTTCTGCTGATGGGTGAGTGCCGAACCAGAGGACACAGCTTCTTCTTCACCCAGAGAGTGGTGGCTGTGTGGAATGCTCTGCCCCAGAGGGCAGTGGAGGCCCAGTCTCTGGATTCATTTAAGAAAGAGTTGGATAGAGCTCTCAATGATAGTGGAATCAAGAGTTATGGAGATAAGGCAGGAACAGGATACTGATTAAGGATGATCAGTCATGATCATATTGAATGGTGGTGCAGGCTCGAAGGGCAGAATGGCCTACTCCTGCACCCGTTGTCTATTGTCTAGTGGGGATACAGATGAAGCTTTGTCAGCCTTTTTACAGACTAAAGGAGAACATGCATTGCAAAAAAAGACAGGCAAACTGAACTTCAGAAGCTGAACAAGGCTTTTTTTTAATCCAAGGAGCCAGAGACTATCCCTTCGGTCAAAATGTCATCATTAGTCAGAAAGTTATTAAAGAGCCAGCAAGACAGTAACCAAATTACTGCACTGCATCCCCCATGACTTCTTGTTCACTTGATAATGGGAAATCCCACAGCAATGACAGGCCTGTCCAGCCACAGGTGCAGAATGCTGTGCATGCGTTCGGATAGGACGCTTTCATGTAGTTTTCTGAAGCATTAATAGGAGACTTTAACCTACAGTCTTGAAGACAGACCACTTTGACCTGGTGCAGTGCAAGGGAATGATGCCCTTAAGGACCAAGACAAACAAAATGCATTCCTGATTTGGTGAAATGATGGACCCACATGTTGAAATTTGATGCACTGAGCTAAAAGTAAATGGCGGGTAAATTTGTTTTCACTTGGATATCGGCGCAGATGTATCGAACGTTTTGGATGCTGTACCCGAGTTAAAGACAAAAAAAAACTGCAGGAATCCAAGATATTCAGGCAGGAAGTTGGATGAACACAGCAAGCCAGGCAGCATCGGGAGGTGGAGAAGCCAACGTTTCAGGTGTAACCCTTCTCCACCTCCTGATGCCGCCTGGCTTGCTGTGTTCTTCCAGCCTCCTGCTTGTGTGCCATAGTTAAAGCCAGGCACCTATTAAGCTTTGGACTATGGGAAGTACAAAAATTCGAGTTGGAGGCCAGATACATGCTACACCTTGCTACAACTGTCATATGAGACCTTGTATGTAATTCCTAATCATTACGTTTCTACTTTGAATAGAACCATTTATATAGGTCCGTGTTCACAGACACTGATGATCCTTCAGTCTTGGCATTGCAGGAGGACAGTGTAGAGCCTCCATCTTTCTACAAACAGAAGCAAGAAACAGTGAGAAAAGAAGATGCTTTGACCAGCCACTAGAGGGCACCTACTTAGCGTTTTCCCAGGGTATGAAGCAATAGAAAAGGCAGTCAATGTTAGACAATGAAGCTGGATAGTCAGATAGGAAATAAGAAAGCAACTAGGTGATGTTTCGCTCAATAACGAAAGCAGGTGAAGTTTCAGAAATTTCTACAGCCAGTAAAATGATCTGAGCTATCAGCAGTGATCGAGTTAGGGGGAGTTCTAGAGTCATACGAGATCTAGGGCTTGAAAACAATTGAAGCTTCAGTCAGGCTGAATGGAGCCACAGAGTCACAGGCCGAAACCAATTGAATACGACAAATCATAGCAATGATGCACAGGGAGCATCACCGTCAACTCGGAGTGTTTACAGAAAAAAACCCCTTCAATCTGCAGCAAACGCCCATCAAGGCAATTGCAACTAATTGGAAGGCATCCAGAGAGAAAGAGATGTTTGAATCCAAAGTGGATTTTGTAAATATGCAACATGTAGAAAATGTAGGTCTGAATGGAGGGGAACGGCAGGCTGCAGCAGAAACCTGTCAGCAAGCCTTGGCAGTAGTAGGCCAGCCCAATGAGCAGCCACAATCAGAGACTATAATCACATTCCTCCAATATGGTCACCCAGGGCTCTGTCAAGGGTATACGGTATATACAGGGAGACAGTGAGGTCTGCAGATTCTACTCTCCTCTATGAAAACCAAGAACACAGTTGGAGATCACTCCCTGAGGCAGAAGTGACTCTGTATGTGTGTGTGTGCACGCGCTGTGGGGGGAGTGGGCAGGAGGGAAAGTGGAGTGAAATTGTTAAAAGTTCATGATAAAATGTTAATGATAAAAAGGGATGTATTGATTGTAACGAGGTCAGTCAGATGAACCTCATAGAGTTCGAATTCCCTGATTGGGGCTGTTAATCTGATCCAATCAGGGAGCCCTGGCTGACAGATATTAACAGGAAGGTCACCCCAGGCGGGCTGTTCTAGAGGTGGTCAAAAGGTGTGTCAGGGCGGACTGAGAGCTGGAAGGTGCGTAGGGGCGGGCTGCCTTCGAGTGGCCGGAAGGTGAGAGGGACGGGGGCTTGCTGGGTCTGTATTATATGCACTTTTCTATGTAACTGGATTGGCTTTTTATGTACAAATGTCATTGTCACTGTCTTTTCATATTTGAAACTGGGATTTGTGGTTTGTCCTCAATTCCCTGTAAACTGGTTGAACGGTAGGGTTTGGGGCCTAGCTTTGCTGCTCCTCTCCCTTGTAAAATAGCTGTTGTATACAGCTGTAAATGTTAACTGTTTTTCTGTAGCCTCTTTTGTAATTGTTTAATAAAATAAAAAAAAATTAACAGGAGTGTCAGAGGTTCTGTTCACTATGAGAGCTGAGTTAGCCAGACCAGTGTCTAGTACCGTGCACATGTAAATAAAGGGTGATTCGGTGATGGGATACCCTCCTCTGTGGCGTTTCTTTAAGGGGCACTGTAAAAGAATTTGGGGAGATGTAGAGCAAAAGGGAATTGTACCTTTTACTGTCAGTATGACTATTGAATGTGTGTATCACGAGCTATGTCATAGTGATGTCAGAGCATGTGGAACTGGAGTCTGGGGTTGAAAGGCTGCAAGCATGATGTCATCGCTTACCATCCTTGGCATATCATTATGTTCAATAAAACCCAATGCTGTATGCTCACTCGAGCATAAACCTCACTTTCCTTCAAAAAGTGCAATATAAATATTTAAATAATACGTTTTGAATCCTACTGAAGGTTCATCAAATTTTATACTTCCCATGATTATGCTCTTCTCCGTTAATTATTCCCATTCCTTTAAATTTTTATCTCCCATGCTGGTATGCTCCTCACACTCGCCTTGTTTTGCAGCTTGATTTGTCAATAAAGGTGGAAATGAGCAATGTCAACTCATCAGTTACCGTCAGGCAGAATTAGCACTGATTAACTTAAAAAAACAACGTGCATAATAAATGGTACTGATTGCACACATTACTGTTTCCTGATTTAAATATTATTCTTGCACTGTGGTTGTTTCTTCATCAAAACGTCAGACAAAGTCAAAGGTGACGAAATGTGTTATTGTTTAAATTATATTTTGCATGCTCCCCTCGGGTGTTTTTGGCTGTGTTTTATAAATGTGAGGGTCGTTTTGCTCAGTTGGCTGGACAGCTGGTTTCATGACGCAGAGTGACGCCAAAAGCGTGGGTTTTAATTCCTGCAGGGGCTGAGATCACTCTCATTCCTCTCCTGAGGAATGGTGACTCTCCAGTTAAACTCATCACCACTCTCCTCTCTCCAATGAGAGGCAACCTATGGCCTTCTGGGACTATGGTGACTGTCACTTTGCAATTCTTGTTTCAGTCCGTCACCTAATTGCAAAGTATCAACTGCTTCAAACATGGGAAAGTGTAATATAATGCTGGGACATCTAGAAAGCATTAGACTTTGAGAATATGGTTAGATTAGATTAGATTCCCTACAGTTTGGAAACAGGCCCTTTGGCCCAACCAGTCCACACCGACCCTCCGAATAGTAACCCAACCAGACCCATTTCCCTCTGACTAATGCACCTAACACAACAGGCAACTTAGCATGGCCAATTCACCTGACCTGCACATAGAGTCATAGAAATGTACAGCATGGAAACAGACCCTTCGGTCCAACCCGTCCATGCTGACCAGATATCCCAACCCAATCTAGTCCCACCTGCCAGCACCCAGCCCATATCCCTCCAAACCCTTCCTATTCATATACCCATCCAAATGCCTCTTAAATGTTGCAATTGTACCAGCCTCCACCACTGCCTCTGGCAGCTCATTCCATACACGTACCACCCTCTGTGTGAAAAAGTAGCCCCTTCTGTTGCTTTTATATCTTTCCCCTCTCACCCTAAACCTATGCCCTCTAGTTCTGGACTCCCCAACCCCAGGGAAAAGACTTTGTCTATTTATCCTATCCATGCCCCTCATAATTTTGTAAACCTCTATAAGGTCACTCCTCAGTCTCTGACGCTCCAGGGAAAACAGCTCCAGCCTGTTCAGTCTCTCCCTATAGCTCAAATCCTCCAACCCTGGCAACATCCTTGTAAATCTTTTCTGAACCCTTTCAAGTTTCACAACATCCTTCTGATAGGAAGGAGACCAGAATTGCACACAATATTCCAACAGTGGCCTAACCGAAGTCCTGTACAGCCGCAACTTGACCTCCCAACTCCTGTACTCAACACTCTGACTAATAAAGGAAAGCATACCAAGTGCCTTCTTCACTATCCTATCTCCATGCAACTCCACTTTCAAGGAGTTATGAACCACCTTTGGACTGTGGGAAGAAACCCACACAGACACAGGGAGAATGTGCAAACTTCACACAGATTGCTGCCCAAGGCTGGAATTGAACCCGAGACCTTGATGCTGTGAAGCGGCAGTGCTAACCATTGAGCCACCGTGCCCCCCCCATGCATATGTAATAACTGCATCTTCCTTCACTTCAGTTCCATATAGCCAAATAAATGATACAAAATAACAACACTCAAATCTGTTAAAGGGAGATGGTAGATTCCCACATGTGAGATATAGCCATTTCCTGATAGATTATGTTATGTTTTAGGTGTTCCTTTTTCTCTCCAGTGAGATCTCAGCTAACTCACTTTTGTGAGACATCTCTCCTTGTTACCATCATCTCCAGCCAGTGTTATGTTGTTTCACATTCCACCGACTTAAAGAAATGTCAGGGGTTGCTTTAGGACATTAAAAAACAGTCATTCTCAGGATGTATGTGGGTGTTAATGGACGTGTTTGTAGCTGTAACTGAAAGGTCAGCCACTCTAATCATAGAATCGTTACAGTGTGGATGCTGCCATTTGGCTCACGGAGTCCACATCAACCCTCTGAAGAGCATCCCACCCAGACCCCTATCCAATCCCGACCTTGCCATTCCACCTAGCCTGCACACAGTAATTTCGTATGGCTACTCTACTTAATCTGCCCATTCTTAGATCATGAGAGGACACCACAGCTCCTGGACATGGGGAGAATGTGGGAACTCCACACGGACAGTCGCCCAAATCTGGGATTGAACCTGGCTGTAAGGCAGCAATGTTAACCTCTGAGCTCCCATGTTCCTAATGTGTGCTCAGTGAGGCTAGTCCAGTTAAAGAAAACCTACTTACTTCTCTAAGTGCTTAGAGTGGACCAGTTGGGTTTTTCACAACAGCCTGACAACTTTATGATCAGTTTTACCGACAACAGTTTTATTGTCCGGGTTGCTGATTCAAATTTAGATGATTGGTCATCACAGCATTTGAATTTCTAGATGAACCCAGGACATTGGATTGTTCAGTAGGTACATTGGCCATTGCACAACTGGACCCTTACAAGGCAAACCAGAGACTGAAATTCAACAGTATTGATGCAATTTCACCCTTGGTGTCTCTTGCCATTTATTAGTATCCAACGTTAGAACTTAGAACAATCTTCCCAGAGTGATTTAATGTTGGTTCATTGACAAATGCAAAATTATTTCACGGAAATGTTCATTCTGTCCCTTATTCTCTTTGATTCCAGTCTTGTCTTCCATTACTGAAAATATTCAATGGTAATTAAGAACTTACAAAGTTGGGCTTGAGACAACCTCCAAATCAGCAACCGATGTCCTTAAATGTGAGGACTGCACGAGATACATTTCAGTACTCCTGATGCTGGAGCCAGTACAGCTATTTATGGGCTGAATGGCCTTGTTTGGCATCAAGTCATTCCACAATTTGAAGTATTCACAGAATGCTGGATGCAGCATCTTGGTGTTTGTGGGTCTGTGTCCTGACAATATCACCTAGGAATTACACCCCCCCAGGATTATTCTGGAGAGAAGGAATCAATCTTTCTTTCACTGCTGGTGTGAGTAATGATTGCCTTTGGGAACATATGCAACCATATCAAAGAATCCCAGGTTATAGTCCAACAGGTTTATTTGGAAGCTTTTGGAGTGCTGCTCCTTCATCAGGTAGCTGTCACTCCTAATTGATAGAGGAGCAACACTCCAAAAGCTTCCAAATTAATCTGTTGGACTATAAACTGTTGTGTGATTAGAGGGTTTTGAGAAGATTTGTAGCTCAGGTTGAGGTTCTGGATGTAGGTATGCTCACTGAGCTGGAAGATTCATTTTCAGACATTTCGTCACCATACTAAGTAGCATCTTCAGTGAGCCTCCAGACGAAGCACTGCTGGTCATAGCATTATACATATGTACAGCATGGAAACAGACCCTTCGGTCCAACCTGTCCATGCCGACCAGATATCCCAATCCAATCTAGTCCCACCTGCCAGCACCGGCCCAAATCCCTCCAAACCCCTCCTTTTCATGTACCCATCCAATTGCCTCTTAAATGTTGCAATTGTGTCACTCCACCACTTCCTCTGGCAGCTCATTCCATACACGTATAACTCTCTGTGTGGAAAAGTTGCCCTTAGGTCTCTTTTATATCTTTCCCCTCTCACCCTAAAACTATGCCTTCTAGTTCTGGACTCCCCCTATTTATCCTATCCATGTCCCTCTCGGCTTTCCATTTATATGTTTGGGTTTCCTTGGGTTGGTGATGTCACTTCCTGTGGTGATGTCATTTCCTGCTATCTTTTTTTAGGGGGTCGTAGATGTTCGATCAACAGACACATTGACTTGGATCTCATCTAGCACCCCTAAGAAAAAGAACAGGAAATGACATCACCATAGGAAATAATGTCACCACAGGAAATGACATCACCAAACCAAGGAAACCCAAACATATAAATAGAAAGCAGGAAATGTCAGTAGTGCTTTGTCTGGTGCCACACTGAAGATGTTACCCAGTATGGTGATGAAACATCTGAAAATGGACCTTCCTGTTGTGTGAGTTTTAACTTTGTCCACCCCAGTCCAACACTGGCTCCTCCACATCACATCAAAAAAACACATCAGGAATCTTTCTAAAAGTGGACAGACCCAGTGCTGACCACTTTGCTCTCTCCAACTGAATGCCCCTTTGACCCTTACCTCCCCCTATTGCTAGCTTCTATCTTGCAGCTGACCCTGCTCCACCTGTTCATCTCTGGTTTGTCCTTCTCCTCTCTTCCTCTTCCATTCCTCACTGAACATTTCTTCTTTATCATTTCTTTTCTGAGTTCCTCCCTCTTGGAAGTATTTTGTGACTTTAGTCTAGGTGTCTGTACTTTCTGTTCCAGCCATTTATCTTCTTAAGTGGACTGAATCTAAATTATAATTTTAAATTTTACAGTGCATATTACCCTCTAAGTTATGTTTTAAATATTGAATGACATTTTCCCTCACAGTTTTAAAATATGCTTCACAATCCTTGTTCTCATCTGCTTAAACTCATTTAAATGCATGAGTTTTACCTGCATGGATATGTTGGGTATGGTTGATGATGTTAATAATGCCAAGACATATATGAAGCATAACATTTAGCTGGAGGGCACTATTAACAATAATTGCATATTTCCTTTCAAATTAGTTTGATTTAAAACATATATTACATGCAAAATGACAGTTTTATCTAAACTGGCTTTCAATCTTACCATGGCATAGGGGAAATTTGAATTGAATGAAAATCTGAAAAAAAGGGTTAGCCCAACGTTGACCACAAAAACACTGTCAATTGTTGTAACAACTCCATCTGGTTCACTAATGTCCTTCAGAGAAGGAAATCTGTCATCCTTACTTGGTCTGGCCAACATGTGAACTCCAAACCTACAGCAATGGGGCTGAATCAACTGCCCTCTGGGTAATTAGGGATGGATCATAAATGTTAGCCCACATCAGGGTGGCATGATGGCTCAGTGGTTAGCGCTGTTGCCTCACAGCATTAGGGGCCTGGGTTTGATTCCAGCCTTGAGCGTGGACTGTCTGTGTGGCGTGTGTACATTCTCCCTGTGTCTGCGTGGGTTTCCTCCCACAATCCAAAGATGCACAGGTTAGGTGAATTGACCATACTAAATTGCCCACAGTGTTCAAAGGTGTGTAGGCTAGGTGCATGAGTCAGGGGTAAATGTAGAGTGGTAGGCGGGGGAGGTATTGGGTGGATTGGTGTTGGGAAATACCTGCTCCCTTTCTACCATCACTGGCAATTAGGTTGTGAATGGGCAAGACTTCCCACCAACTGAAATCACAAAGTGGGCAATTAACAGGCACCAAGGGGCCCACATAGCAATGACTAACTCCATTCCTACCAGGCACAAACACGAGCAGCAGGGGGATGGGTCTGGGAGGGTTGTTTTTCAGAGGGTCAGTGTGGATTTGTTGGGCAAAATGGCCTGTTTCTACACTGTAGAGATTCGATGATTCTATCCTACGAAGAAATAAAGTACATTGATACAATATTGAAAATATAAATTTAATTAAAATTGAAAAGGAGCTATAATTTCTGATATGATTCATCTTTTGATAATAAATACTATTTTATGCATATTGTAATATCATAAATTACATAATTAAGTTAATGAGATATAGATTGCAATAAAATATCACAATGCTGATGTAGAAATTTTCTTCTGAAGATTGGCATTTTGCTCATTCCACATGTATTAATTAAAAAGGATGGAAGGTACAAGGAAAATATGTCTATTTTTCTGTTTGTATATTGACCTACATAATGGGTCAGGGGTCAAGTGGAAAGGGTAGTATAGTGGTCAGGTCACTGTATGAGTTATCCAGACAACCAGGCCAATGTTCTGGGGGCATTCCACCAGGGCAGCTAGTGGGATTGGAGGCAAGTCTCAGTCTCCAATATGGTGACCATGAAACTATCATCGGTCGTTGTAAAGATTTATCTGGTTCACTAATATCCTTTTGGGAAGGAAATCTGTCATCTTTGCCCAGTCTATCCTACACGTGACCCCAGACCCACAACAATGTGATTGCTCCTCTGCCCTCTGAAGTTGTCTGGATAGCCAATCAATTCAAAGGCAGTTAGGGACAGACAGAAGATGGTTTTGCAAAGCAGCACCCACATGTCATGAAAGAATAAGATAGAAACGTAATGTATCTCAAGAATATTCCATTGGCTCTGATGTGCCAAGGTGCGTGGAGGAAGAAGCTGCTAGATAAATGCAGAATCCTTATTTTGCTTTACAAAAGCATGATTTTTTTCTGTCAGCTGACAAAGGACTTCTGGAATCTATCTGGCCTAACGCAAGTTTCCATATATACATCACCATCCATGTGAATTGGTTAAACCTAAACCCCTTCCCTTGTAAATTTGAATGTATCACTCTGATCACATTGTTTGAGGGTCACATAAGAAACTTTACTGCCTCTCACTTTATCATTAGCTCTTAGATTCACTTTGGGAGTCCTTGTCAGGATTCCCTTAAGGTTAACATGCAGGTTCAGTTGGCAGTTAGGAAGGCAAGTGCAATGTTGGCATTCATTTCAAGAAGGCTAGAATACAAGTGCAGAGCTGAGGCTGAATAAGGCTCTAATAAGACTGCACTTGGAATATTAGGAGCAGTATTGGACCCTGTATCTCAGGAAGGATATGCTTGCCTTGGAAAGGTCCAGAGGTCATTTATAAGAATAATCCTGGGGATGAAAGGGCTTGTCAAGTGAGGAATGGATGAGGACGCTGGGTCTGTACTTGATGGAGTTTAGAAAGATGGGGGTGGGGTGGGGTAATCTAATTGAAACTTACAGAATACTGAGAGGCCTAAGAGTCCACTCTTAGGAAAATACGATCTGAGGGCACAGCCTCAGGCTGAAGAAATTCCACCTCATCTCCCTTTTGAACAGAGATGAAGAGGAATTCCTTCGGCCAAAAGGTGGCGAATCTGTGGAATCATCGCCTCAGAGCAGTGTGGAGGTTAAGTCATTGAGTGTATTTAAGACAGAGATAGATGGGTTCCTGATTGGTAAGGGGGACCAAGGGTTATGAGAAGGCTGGAGAATGGGGTTGAGAAGCTTACCAACCATGGTTGAATGGTGGAGCAGACTCAATGGGCCAAATGGCCTCATTCTGCTCCTGTATTTTATGGTCTTACAGTGACTTTGTTAAGATTTTCCCTGGGAGTTCTCTTGTCCAGTGTGAAGTGTCAGCAGGTTAGCCCTGGTCACCCAGGAGCCTGGACAGTGAGGAGGCACAGAGGATTGTGCAGCTGAAACTACGAGAGTGAGGTTAGCCTGGCTCCAGTGAGCAGGAGATGGAATGCTGTTCTCCTGAGATGTGTAGGGGTAGGTGGTGGGGGGGGGGGAGAGATATTGGGTGGATTGGTGTTGGGAGATACCTGCTCCCTTTTTACCATCACTGGCGATTAGGTTGTGAATGGGCAAGGTTTCCCACCAACTGAAATCACAATGTGGGCAACTAACAGGCACCAAGGGGCACACATAATGATGATTAACTCTGTTGCTACCAGGCGCAGACACTGGCAGCCTCCCCAGCTGGAGCAGCCTGTGTCCAGACGGGGTGATGGTGGGTATGGCTTCGATGTGTGCCAATCAGGGGCTGATCGGGAGCATGGGTGGTGGGGTGGAGGCAGGGAAGGAGGGGTCAGTGGGAAAAATGGTGGGAATTGGCAGCTCAGTGCCATTTCTTGCTCTGACTGCCCCTCTCCTCACAAGTCCCGGCCCGTCTTCCCACATAAAAAAGCACGCCCTTCCCGTGCCCATTGTTCCAACTTCAGAGTGACACACGATTTAGTGGGCGTTGACAGCAGCCAATGGGCATCTCAGACGGATTTCTGTACCACCACCACACTTATAGGAGAAATCAGAAAATTTTCCCCTTGCTTTTAATTATCTCTGCCATTGTGACCTACTCTACATTTGAAATGTGGGATCTAAATCACATGCTCTGTTGCATTGTTATCTTCGTTTACACGTGACTTCTAATATTTTGTTTCATTCATATTGCATTCGGTTAACTTCCCCTTCAGTTTGGGTCCAGGTGGGTATTGCAGATGCTGGAGATTAGAGTCAAGATTAGAGTGGTGCTGGAAAAGCACAGCAGTTCAGGCAGCATCTGAGGAGCAGGAAGATCGATGTTTCAGGCTAAAGCCCTTCATCAGGAAATTCCTGATGCTGCCTGACCTGCTGTGCTTTTCCAGCACCACTCTAATCTTTCCCCTTCACTTTCTTGACAGCATTAACCTGAAGGTAGCTACATAGAAAGACTTTGCTGTGTTCAATTATGTTCCTTTGCTAAAGCTCAGAAATGCGAGAGTTTCAAAATGCTCGGGGCTTAGATTTCCCCTGTATGTTGATTGTGGTAAAATTTTATTCCTGCCCTTATAAAAACTTATACATTTCATTGCACAAAGTATAAATCTACCTGCCAGTAAGAATAGGACGAAATGAAAGATAGTTACAGTGGGGTTGCACATATCAGTGTTAAAAGGATCAAGAGAAAATTGTTAAATCATTAGCAAATCCTGGTATGTTCTAAATTTTAATGTCTGAGGTCTTCCCTCTGAGTGTTTCAGCTGGAGGTTAAATCAGGAAAAGCAACACAGATTTGTTAAGGCAAGCCATGATTATGGAATTTAATATTTTTTGATGAGGTAACATTGATGGTTGATGGGGGAGACGTGGTGTAGATGGATTTCCAAAAGGTATTTGATGAAGTGACACATAAAAGGCTCATCAGCAGAGCTGAAGCTCACAGAACTAAAGGAAGAGTGTGCTGGTGGGTGGCAGAAATCCGTGTGAGATGCCCATTGGCTGCTGTCAATACCCACAAATGATACAGAGTTGGTTGAGTGACAGAAACAGAGAGTACTGTTGCTCTTCAGACCAGAAGAAAACCTTGCCATCTCTTAGTGTCCTCTACCTGATTGTATCTGCTTCTATCTGCAGCTCTCATTTGCCATAACCTCAGGGTGGACTTTGGGGGACTTTCCCCCCTCTGTCTTGTTGCATTCCCCCCTCCAGTTGATGTCAGCCCCACCCTGGGACAGGCTCTGCTGTCAACCGAGCTTTGGTTTATCTGGATGATATTTTCACACTCAATGAGCCGTTGCAGTTTTGGAGAGCTGTTGGTGAGCATTTGAAGCTTTACTGTTGCATTAACACGTCTCACCTCCTCCCAGGCCAGCAGTGTGTTTCCCACCTGTACATTTGGAAGAATGTCTTTGTTGAGCATGAGTAGGTGAAACTGGGCAACACATCAGTATGAGAGAGGCCATATGTTGGGAGGTGACAGCCTAGTGGTATTAATGCTGGATTGTTGATCCAGAGACCCAGGTAATGTTCTGGAGACCTGGGTGGAAATCCTGCCATGGCAGATGGTGGAATTTGAATTCAAAAAAACCTGAATTAAGAGTCTAATGATGACCACAAGTTGATTGTTGGGAAAAACCCATCTGATCCTAAGGTTCTTGAGGGCAGACCTGGTCAGGCCTATAGGTGACTCCAGACCCACAACAATGTGGTTAACTCTTAGGGATGGGCAATAAATGCTGTTGAGCCAGCGGTGCCTTTGTCCCATTAATGAACAAAGGACATACCTTGACTACCTCTTAACCACATTAATTGTCTCAATCGCATATATCCCGCACTGTCTCAATCTTGAGAAGTCACAGTGTGGAAGCTCTGAAGTGGTCTTCAGGGGAACCACCAGCCACTGCAGGTTATCTGACAGCATGATTCAACAGTTCTCTTGGCCAGTTGGTGGAAGTTGTCAATGCCAGTTGTTGAAACTTACTGCTGCACTTTATCTAATTCCTCAGCCATGTCAAGAGTTTTTTGATGTCTGACATTATCTGGCTGTGGCCATCTCTGGAAAAAATGACATTGCCTTCAGGAGGTGGTGGTTCCCCCTTCTGTTTAACTCTCCTTTGTTTTGACCTTGTGACAACTGAGTTATTTGCTAAGATAACTTCTGTGGGCAGTGAGGAGCTAACCAGTTGGTGTGGGACTGGAGCCACATACAGGCCAGACCAGGCAAAAGGATAGCAAGGACATCAATGAACCATGGTAATCTGACAGCTTCATCGCCACTTACACCAATAGCAGCTTGTGTACTCTGTGATTTCACTTTCTGAGGTGGAATTGTAGGACGTAGACTCAACATTTTGAATCCAGTCCTTTAGTGTTGTGGTCTACCAACTTTAATTTTTCTTTTTTGTATATCTGTTAGTCTTATTTCTATGATTTTACCATTTCCACCTTGTTTCTTACTCTCATTATACTGTCAAAGTGACCTGTAATCAGTTTGGGATGTGATGCACACATTGCAGTCTGTTCGCTGCCATTGATCAGGTTTGCAGTTAGACATTAGCATGGCTTAGAGGGCATCTGCTAACAAATATATCACTGACTATGGCTTGACTTTTATGAAATTATAGACAATGCAGCCAAGCATTAGTTCAATCTATCAAGGTTTTAAAGAAAATAATACCATCATATCCATTTGTGTTACACCAAAGCTTCCGTATGTCATTGTATTTGGTACATCCAAGTTTGATATATGGAGACGGGACGGCACTCTGCTACTTTTCAACTTTGTTTGCTGCTTCATTATGTTTTGGATGTTTTCTTCTCCAATACTGCCTTGCTGCTCAACTTACTGCCCGTTTGAGAGATGGCAATGGTCACTGTTACTCTGGTATGATTCCCTCTTTGACTGCTCCCTTTCTTCATGTGGGGAAAGGAGTTTTGCTCCGTGACCTCTCCAGCAGACAATGAGGATAGAAAGTGGGTTGACGGGCGGCCAAGATTGAACAATCTCAGAATCACAGAATTGTCATGGCACAGAAATGAAGCCACTTTTCCCATCATGCTTGTGCTGGCTCTTCAAACAAGCACCATTACCCAGTGCCAACCTTCTGCTTTTACACCATATCCTTGCATTGTATTTCTATCCAATGCCCTCTTGAATGCCTCCATTGAACCAGCCTCTCCCACATTTCCAGGTGGTGTGTTCCAGATCCCAACCACTCACTTTTCTCAGATCACCCTTGGCTGGTTTTGAGCATTAAATGTTGCACATCACTGTAAGTCTCCTTGTTAATCACTTGGCTTTAAGGGAGAATAGCCCTGAGACAGCTGCTGTATGATTGCCATGTCCTTCTCTTTTTGCCGCTGAGTATAATGTGACATCGGCCAGTCACTGTCTGGGGAAGTTGGTATGTCAAGGTGCACCGTCTGTGTACTAAAGTGATGCTTGGCATCCTTTCAAAGTTGCAACGACACGAAACCCTGTGCTGTCAGCAAAATTCTGTCTCCTTCCAAAAATGCCCTCTACGTTTGTCCCTAAATCACCATGGTTTGTTCCCTCCTGTTCACAGGCAGGTGTTCATCTGTGCGTGTATTCTGACCCTGGGAAAAGTGGGATCAGATGTGAGAATGCATGAAGAGTCTTGTTCACTGGCACTTTTCCCAACCCTGATAATCCCAGCCCAGCCCACTTCCCCTCCCATTCCTGCTATTCCATTTAGCCGAGGGCACCTGAACAATGGCCTCCCACAGCAGATGCTTCATAATGTTATATCTCCTCAACTGGCACCACCAAACCCTTTTGTACGTCTCTTTTGTTACCTCCATATTCAACTCCCTTACGCCTTCAACAGACCAAGATCCTACACTTACTGTCAAACTTCACCCAGTATGAACTCCAACCCATCCAGCTTTAAGCCTAACCTGCTTGAATGTACGGTGCCTATCCCATCTCCCGTTGCTCATCAACTTCCTAGTGACAATTAGGAGGTATCTTGGGATGGTTCACCTTGCTGATTGTTGAGGTATTGTTTGACTATTGCTGTAACACAGACCACAATGATTTGGAAAGGAAGAGTGGCCATCAGATTTTCTAAGAATTGTCAATGAAGGTTGTTAAAATTCTGTTTCGGGCCCCCACTATATTGATGTTGACAACACTCTATGCTACTTTCTCCCCACCCCCACCTTCCTCTAGTTTATCTCTCCATGCTTCAGGCTCACTGCCTTTATTCCTGATGAAGGGCTTTTGCCTGAAACGTTGATTTCGAAGCTACTTGGATGCTGCCTGAACTGCTGTGCTCTTCCAGCACCACTAATCCAGAGTCGCATTCGTATCTGTCTGGCCACAAATGGGCCCTTTTAAATGGGCAAATCACAAACAAACATAGCTGATACACCCAGGCCAGGAAGGACTTAGATTCAATCATAGTCCATGCTTGTTTCTTGCTCCTCAGCCATGGCATAATGTGTGTCAATGAGCAACCGTTAGGAAATAAATCAAATTCTCAGGCATTGTTCGCAGCGTGGGTGACCCCTGCTGGAAAGCCTAGATCGAAATAAGAACTTGCATTTGTTTTGAGCTATCCACAATCTCCAAATGTTCCAAAAACACATTAGAATCAATTAAATACATTGAAAGAATAGTCACTTCTATAGTGTGGGGAACATAGCCATCAGATCGAATCCAACATGCAGCAGTGATCTCTTGTTTTAGTAAAATGTTGGATAAACATTCACTAAAACGCCAGTAGGAATTTTCTCCATATTTTCACATGATGCATGTTATGATCTATCCCTGGGTGAGGTTCCCCACAGTTTGTTACAGTTCCAAGTGGGATACCCTAAATTGTTAAGCTCCCGGCTGAGAAGGGATGAACTGGCTCTCTATTCAACTGCCCCCTTGGTTAGTCCCAACAAGTTTAATTTATAAGAGGCTCCTTTCCAGACCAGATTCATTTATGTTTAAACCAGGTTTTTACGATCTAGTGGGAGTTTATCTGTTAATAAACGTGAGATGAAATATCCATAAGCGCACATAGATTTGAATGGGAAGTTCCTCCAAATAAAATATAAAAATTAAAAGAAAAATCTATTGGTCATTCTCTGAGTAGTTCTTGAAGAGTAGATAGTACAATATTATGGTCATTACATTGGATGTTACTGATAATATTGATGTTAAATGTTTAATGTTGAGATTCTTGGTTTGCAGTTTTATTCAAATTCTTTTGTCCTACTTCCTTTCAACGGTGGTTGGCTGACTGGCATGGTTTAACATCAACAAGGATTTTTTCCATTTCTTCAGCTGCAGCGGGGTGTTTAATAGTCATTCTCAAAATGTGACGTTTACATCACACCAGCACCTTAATTTCCTAACACACACAGGCACAGACTTTGTTTGGTTTTTAATAGTCCTGTCTTTAATATCTCTGGAAGGGCAAAATACTATCATGTCTATAGGGGTAGGGGTAGGAGTGGGAGGGGCTGCAGCCTCTCGTCGTCTCTTCCTTTTTAGTCTTCCTGTTTGGAGGTTGGTGACTCTAACCAGGTGTGACACTCCATGGGTCCATATAAGACTCCGCCAGTGACTGAACATAAATCTGTATCAGACCTCTTTCAAAAACGCATTGTTGGAATTAAAAGTTCACTATGTTTGGACTTACTTCAGGGGTCTGATCTGTCATCATAATAAGGAACATCAGGGGTACATGGTTATTAAATAAGTCACATCGGGCTCAGTATGGTGATTGAATGGCCAACAGATAATATCTAGTCTTGCCTGTGAATGATGACGTCGTGTATCGAGCCCCAGACGACAAATGAACTTTTTAAGTCTTTAATGCAGATGCAAAATGTGAACTTGCTTTTGTAGAGCAGTGTTCATGCCTCGAGGCCGTTTCAAACAGCTTTTTTGCAAATTAATAAGTTTGGAAGCTGAGTTATTTGGTATTGCAAAGCAGCCCAACAGCCAATTTGCTGACAGCGAAGTACGACAAACATGGATCAATGGAGACAGTAATATTGGTCAGGACACCAGAGGGTACCATGGGGGGATTTTTGGTAACCACTAGAGTCTGGTCTGAAAGACAATGCTATCACTTTCTCTGCAAATGCTGCCTGCTTAAGTCTTGGGGTGGGGCGTCAACGCACCACTTCCTGACTCAGAGGCAAAGGCGCTACCACTTGAACACGACTGACAAAATAACACCCTCAGGAGTTGAACAAAACCACAGCTGAGACAACTGGAAGCCACGGCATATAAACGTCAGTCAACTATAATGATGAGGTTGCATTTGGTAATTACCATTGTTCAGCATCTTCAGTAAAGTATAACATAAACACTAATTATATAGCGTTTAATGTTCTGTGCTCATCACCAAATTAAGTTGCTTGTTGCATTGAAGGCAAATATTGGAGACCAGTTATAATTACCATTTATTCTTGGACCACAATTGTAATTTCTGCATTAGTATATAGGAATTGTAAAAATTAGCACAATTAAAATGTGAGTGGATGGGTAACAAACCTCAATGTAAAATCCGCCATGTCCACGTGCTGTACTCAAGATTATTCAAGCAACAGTGGCTCAGTGGTTAGCACTGCTGCCTCACAGCACCAGAGACCCAGGTTCAATTCCTCCATCGGTCAACTGTCTGTGTGGAGTTTGCACATTCTCTCCGGGTGCTCCGGTTTCCTCCCACAATCCAAAGGTGTGCAGGTCAGGTGAATTGGCCATGCTAAATTGCCTGTAGTGTTAGGTGCATTAGTCAAGGATGAATGTAGGGGAATGGGTCTGGGTGGGTTGCTCTTCGGAGGGTCTGTGTGGACTTGTTGGGCCGAACGGCGTGTTTCCAGGTCTACCTCCTGTTTCCAGGCTGTAGGGAATCTAATCGAATCTAATCTAATATGGTGTTAGCATCACCATGAGATCTTGTTACTTTTTTGCTGCATGTTAATATGAAATTCCAAGGAGTAGTAATCCATGTGGGAGTGGAAAATGGAGGTAGACCTGGATTCACAAAAACCACGACAGCTTTCCTCTATGGAGATGGGAACAGGCATCAATTTTACCTGCTCTGAAATTTAATAGAAACAGGAATAAATCTTTCAGCCAGTTAAGACTGCTCCACTTTCAATCCAGTTAGAGTTGAGTTGCCTCTTTACCGCTGGTTCCTCTTTATTTCTTTCTGTGACTTTACCTCTTGATTGTGTACTGTTCAATTGTTCTATGTTTGATTATAGGAGTCTAGTTACTATTGATATTTACTGTACTTAGTTGGTTAAGCCTGGTCGTGCACCCAGAGAGAAACAAACAAACTGCAGAAGTCAGAGTTTGTCGTCTGGAGTGGACATTTCAAAGCCCTGTGAAGGAACGTTGGTGCTCTCTTCACATAGCTCTGAGATTAAACTGTGCGGCAGATAACACTTTTGTAAAGCTATTTTATCATAGATGAAGCAGGTAGTTGCTGTTATCAGTACAGCCACTAGGGGTGGCTGAATGTGATTCTTCTGTGAAATACTTGCTCCTCACAGGATGTGGGTGCTTCTGGCTGGGCCAGCATTTATTGCCCGTCCCTAGTTGCATTCGAGGAAGTTGATAGAGAGCTGCCTTCTTGAACTACAGACCAAGTGATCAGTGCAGGTACATTTGCAACGCTGAACAGATATTTGGATAAGTGCATAAATAGGAAAGTTTTGGAGGGATATGGGCCAAACACAGGCAGGTAGGACTAGATTAGTTTGGGTACATGGACTACTTGGATTGAAGGGTCTGTTTCATGCTGTATAACTCTATGCTACAGTCCATATGCTATAGGTTGACCCACATGCCCTTAAGGATGGAATTCCAGGGTTTTCACCCAGCGACACTGAAGGAACAATAATATATTTCCAAGTCAGGATGGTGAGTGGCTTGGAGAGGAACTTGCAGTTGGTATGTTCCCATGTATCTGCTGCCCATCTCCTTCTAGATGGAAGTCGTGCATTTGGAGGGTGCTCCCTAACGGAGTCTTGGTGAATTTTGATAACTATGTAAATGCAGGTTCTTCCTCTTTATGGATTGAAAGAGTTCTGGAACAATTGTTGCTGGCAGGTAGGGGAATACTATTGTAACTTACTTGTTGCTAATTTTGGAATAGCATTGCCACTTACTGATTTTGATTGAGTCTTCCTAATGGATGGGTTTTGTGGTTCTAGGGATTATGCTGTAAACTGGTGGCATGCACGAACTCAGTGTTAAAGCAGCCTGTGGTGGAACTCTCACTGGTGTGAAAGCATTTGAAATATGCCACGAACTCCCAGGACAACACTTGAACACATGTACTGTCTCATAATTGAATGGCTGTGAGATGGATGGCCAGTCATGGGGCACCACAGCAAGCCAAGGAGGTACTTAGAGTCATGGAGTCATAGAGATGTACAGTATGAAAACGGACCCTTCAGTCCAACCCGTCCATGCCGACCAGATATCCCAATCCAATCTAGTCCCACCTGCCAGCACATGGCCCATATCCCTCCAAACCCTTCCTATTCATATACCCATCCAAATGCCTCTTAAATGTTGTATTGTACCAGCCTCCACCACTTCCTCTGGCAGCTCATTCCATTCACGTACTATCCTCTGCGTGAAAACTTTGCCTCTTGAGTCTCTTTTATATCTTTCCCCTCTCACCCTAAATCTGTGCCCTCTAATTCTGGACTCCCCCACCCCAGGGAAAAGATTTTGTCTATTTATCCTATCCATGCCTCTCAAGATTTTGTAAACCTCTAGCCTATTTAACCTCTCCCTATAGCTCAAATCTTCCAAGCCTGGCAACATCCTTGTGAATCTTTACTGAACCCTTTCAAGTTTCACAACATTTTTCCGATAGGAAGAAGTCTGTGTGGGATTCCTCTGTGTGATCCAGTTTCTTCCCAGAATCCAAAAATGTGCAGGTTAGATTAGCCAGAGTGTTAGGTACATTAGTCAGGGGTAAATATAGGGTAGGGGAATGGGTCTGGGTGGGTTACTGTTCAGAGGAGCAGTGTGGACTTGTTGGGCTGAGGAGCCTGTTTCCATACTGTAGGGGATCTAATCTAATCCAGACCAGAATTGCACACAACATTCCAACAGTGGCCTTGAAGTATATTATTGCATTTCTATCCCAAACATTCCCCTTTGCACACATCAAAAAACAGTCTAATGGGCACCATAATTGATGTTGTGGGTTAGTCAGGTGACCCACTATGCACTATTCCCGCATATTAGCTGCGTGTCATTCCCATCCATCTCTGTCTGTGAGTACCCAATGGGAGAAGTCACGTGACTATGGCAATCCAGGAGACACACGAGTACAGGATTATATTTCTATCACAAACAAGATTCTCATATTGAAAAATTATCTAACTTACAAAAGTTATCCTCTCACAGAGGTTTAGACCAGCTACAACAAGAAAAAGAATGAAGTCTGAGTGTGAGAACAGGGCCTGATGGGGAGAGGGCCTGTGGGTGAGAAAAAAACCTGACGGACAGAGGGCCTGTGGGTGAGAGATGGCTTGATAGGGAGAGAGACTGTGGGTGAGAAGGGCCTGATGGGGAGAGGGCCTGTGGGTGAGCAGAGCCTGATGGGGAGAGGGCTTGTGGGTGAGCAGGGCCTGATGAGGAGAGGGCCTGTGGGTGAGAGATGGCCTGCTTGGGAGAGGGGCTATGGGTGAGCAGGGCCTGATGGGGAGAAGGCCTGTGGGTGAGCTGGCCCTGATGGAGAAAGGGCCTATGGGTGAGCAGAGCCTGATGGAAACAGGCCTTGTGGGTGAGCAGAGCCTGATGGGGAGAGGGCTTGTGGGTGAGCAGAGCCTGATGGAGACAGGGCCTGTGGGTGAGTAGGGCCTGATGGGGAGAGGGCCTGTGGGTGAGAAGGGCCTGATGGGGAGAGGGCCTGTGGGTGAGCAGGGCCTGATGGAGACAGGGCCTGTGGGTGAGTAGGGCCTGATGGGGAGAGGGCTTGTGGGTGAGAAGGGCCTGATGGGGAGAGGGCCTGTGGGTGAGCAGAGCCTGATTGGGAGAGGGCCTGTGGGTGAGTAGAGCCTGATGGAGAGAGGGTTGATATCTAGAGTGAGGACACTGGAGTGAGTTTGTTTGGAGATTACCCATGAAATAAACTCACTGTCCGCAAGCTGCTGTGAAATACATGTGGCAATGTGTTGAAAGTTTTTTGTTTGTTTACCACTGAAGCTAAGAAAAGAATTACATCTTAAATATGTAATGTTGCTGCTGTGAGCATTGTGAAGATGTGTGTGGGGGTGGGAAGTGGTGGGATAAAGGGTGTGTGGGTGGAGCCTGGGAATGGTGTCATATTCGTACTGTGGAGAAAAAATGTCTGAACACAACAGCGATGTAAATCCCACACAGACTCAAACTGCCCAGTGTACCCCATTCTTGAAACGTGGGTGCAGGCCATTCAGCCCGCAGGGATTTGCCCTGGCCCTCGGTCCCATTTACTCGTCTCTGATATATATTCTGACCCAATTAGGATCTACTGACGTGAAAATGTTGATTGGTTGAGCAATATTTTAACAATGTTTAGTAAGTCGTGATGTTTTGCCTTTTCTCCCCACTGTGTTTCAGAGCAGCTGTTTGATCTTTACAGTATTATATCAGAAAGGTTAGATTATGAAGCATCTTATTTCAAACTGGAGAATTCTGCTAGTATTAATTCTACAGAAAGTGTGGCTTTCTGAAGATTATACTAATAGCAGTAGACTTTGATAACTTGCTACTTGTTATATATTATGTCTATTACTCATACTTCATTCTGTCCTCATCCACTGGGGAATATGTGGATCACTCCAGCCTATAAAAGGTTTTGTTTTGATTGAAATGCTTTATGAGGTCTTTTGTAAAATTCCAAGCTGTTGATTTTAGCAGTCGAGTTTGTTGTTAGGGAAAAAACAGATTCTGTGAAACAAGGAGAGGCTGATACACGGAGTGCTGCACCATACAAGCCGGTCTTACAGTCATTTGTGGTTGCGTGGGCTCTCTCAAAAGTGCTACCTAATCAGTCCCTGCAATCCTCATTAAATCTGCATCCAATTGCCCTTTGCAAATTACGATTGGATCTGTTTCCGGCTCTGTGGCTGGAAGTATTACTGATTGGATCAATTTGCCACATGAAAGGAATCTTATCGCTGCCTCACTCCCTGCCACCTCGTTCTTTTGTCGGTTGTAAAGTCATTTTGCAGATTTGTCTTCGAAAGAATGGGAAATGAGAATTGCGGTATGATAGTGGTGCAGATGTGACTGGGTCACTGATCCAGGATCATGCTCCAACTACCAGTAGCAATAAAAAGTCAGAACTCAAAGTTGCCCACAGCAATGGTGACCGTGATTATTGTCATTGACGGTCATTAAAGGAAAAACCCATTGGGTTCACTAATATTTCTTAAAGGAAGAAAACCTGCCATCCTTACCAGGTCTGGCCTACATGTGACTCCAGACCCTCAGCAATGTTGAATGTTAACTACCCTCTGAAATGGTCTCATAAGCCACTCAAGGACAATTAGGGGCGGACAACAACTTGACAGCTGTGCCCCACATCCCATGAAAAGAAATACAGTGGGGTGGGATGTGGTGGGGTGGGCCTTATTTAATGATGCCCACTGCTAGCAGGTAAAGATCAGTGCCAAAAGCACAAAGGCAAAGTGCTTCCTAGACCTCCTGCGTTGTGGGAGAGGGGATCTCATTATGGGATTCACCGTGAGAGCAGTTGGAAGTGAGAACGATGCTCTGGAAGGCCCAGATGGTATTATCGTTGAAGCAGATGGAGAGACTCTGTTTGAAGGCAGACTGCTAACAAAACACATTCACTGGGCTTTGCCTGGAAGTACTTAAATTGGGAACAGATGTTCCGATGGATTTAAACATTAGTGCTCAGGACCACAGGCCTTGTGCTTTCAACAGTAAGCCAACACCGAGCGAAGGCAACACCTGAACTCAGTACCTTCACTCAGTGATCACCAAACCTCTTCTGTCCCTCCTCATTGGGCCAGAGGGGACTTGTGAGAATTATGCATTATTTTTGTTGCGTTCATATTTATCGCATTCTGTTAAACGTTTGTGAACATACTCGGAGATGTTGTCAACCATATTTTATGAGGACAATACCCCTTTAAATAAGTTGGGTTCAGTACTCCCCTGCTCAGTGATGCTTTTCAATTAGTTTGTGAGAACACTGTACATTGTTTGTGACACACTGTGAGGAGCAGGCTTGGTAAGCCAGCTGGCCTCTCTTCCTTCCAGATTTAAGATAATTGGCAAAAGATGAGGAGAGTTTATTTTTATGCCCTGAGTTGTTATGATCTGGAAAACACAGTGATAGAAGCTGATTGGATACTGACTCTTTCAAACAAGGAGCACCACCTTGGTGACAGTGGTCTCCTTCCTAGGTCTCTCATTCTCTGACAGTGCTCTCTTCAGGTTCAAACAATGAGGCCCCCAGGCAACGTTTCCATCGACCTGCACAGGCTACAGACAGCTCAGTCCCTTTTAGTTACGATTAGTCGCCCTGGGAGTACAGATCTTGAAGGTAGATGCGAAAAAGAAAAATGCTGCCTAAACTTCCTATCTTGCTCTCATCAGGACAGAATTGCAAGAATACCAAATTACAAAGGAAGCAGCAATTTATACTCTATGACAGGAGGTTGCTCTGACTTGAAACAATTGACTTGTCCCGTTCTTCAGCAATACTGAAAGCAGTGTGTGTGCCTGTACGTGTTTGTGCAGTTGTGTGTGTGTGTGTGTCTGCGGTTGTGTGTCTGCCTGTGTAGGTCTGTGTGTCTGTATGTGTGTGTGTATCTGTACGTGTGTGTGTGTCTGCGTGTGTGTGTCTGTGTGTGTGGCCATGCCAAAATAAAGAATAAAGGGACCATGTACTTAAAGAAAACCACCTACACATGCCACAAAAATCATAGGGAATATTGTTCCCAGGTATCATCCAATTACAGGTTAATGAGAGTTGCGGTGAGGTGATGTGAGAGTGACATGCACTGACAACAAGGTCAAATGTGACCGAGTGTGGCATCAAGGAGTCATGGAGTCAATAGGAACCAGGGAGAAAATTGTGGTTGTTGGCTGCCAAGCAGCTCAGCTCCAGGATATTTCTGAAGCAACTCCTCAGGCTAGTGTCCTAGGCCCAAAAATCTTCCAGTTCTTCATCAATGACCGTCCCTCCACCCTAGGGATGTTCACCAATGATTACACAATGTTTAGCACCATTCCTGATTCCTTCGCAGTGTAAACACCACATAGAACAAGTTTCAGTCACAGTTCCTTGGTTTTAAATCCATACTTTTTGTTCATTTACATCCACGTCAAAAATACAAAAACTAAACTGATGTGGTCTTTACAACTTCCTGACTCTCCAAAGCCTGTCCATCATCGAAAAGGCACAAGTCAGGAGTGTAATGGAATACTCCCCACTTGCCTGAGCCACAGTGCCGCTCGGGTAAAGGCTGAACCTGACAGCCACTTTTGGCAAATTTTGGCAAATTATACAGAATATGAAGGCAGCAGACAGAGTGCAGAAAATATTCACAGGGATGGTTGCAGAGGTGAGGAACTTCCATTCTGCAGATAGACTGGAGACACTGGGACTTTTCTCCTTCAGAGGAGATGGAGAGGGGCTTTAATTTCCTGATGAAGGGCTTTTGCCCGAAACGTCGATTTCGAAGCTACTTGGATGCTGCCTGAACTGCTGTGCTCTTCCAGCACCACTAATCCAGAAGCTTCAATTTAATGTTGAGGGAATTGTACGAATAGACAAGAGGCTGTTCCCATTGGGCGGTGTGACACAGAACCAGAGCATAAGGCTTTGCCAAAAGAAGCAATGGCAGTATGAAGACAGCAGTTGGAATGAGTGGGAATGATTGGTTAGTGCTAGTCTATATGGGCAGCATGATGGCTCAGTGGTTAGTGCTGCTGCCTCACAGCACCAAGGACCTGGATTTGATTCCCACTTTGGGTGACTGTGTGGTGTTTGCACATCCTCCCCCTGTCTGCATGGGTTTCCTCCCATAGTCCAAAGATGTGCAGGTCAGGTGAATTGGCCATGCTAAATTGCCCATAATGTCTAGGGATATGTAGGTTAGGTACATTAGTTTGAGGTAAATATCAGGCAGGGGAATGGGTCTGTGGTGTGGACTTGTTGGGCCAATTAGCCTGTTTTCACACAGTAGAGAATCTAATCTACAGGGAAAAAGCATATGGAAGTGAGATATATGTTCTTACTGCAGGCTAGCACAGACATGACAGGCTGAATCGCCTGCTCTGTGCTAGAACCAACCTGTACCATTTGGATTCTATGATAACGCAGCAGCATTACTGTAAATCTCCAGGAGAGACATTGCTGTCAGCCTATGATGCTGCCTTATTACTTGAGATTGTCATTGTGTTCCACTCCATCTCGTTTACTGCAACAAATTGTATTAATGGAACAACTTTAACAGAGTCTTTAAAAGAGCTTTTGCAAGAGTGATTATCAAACAGAAGTGTTCTCTGAGCCACATTCGAGGTAATAGAAAAGTTGGCCCAAGAGTTAAGGTTTAATGAGTCACTTAAAAGAGGTGGGGGAATGGAGGAGTGGAGTGGTGGAGAGGTTTAGGGAGAGAATTCCGGCGTTCAGGACCAAGGGAGCTGAAGGCTTGGCTCTCAATGGTAGAATCCTTAAAATTGAGTGAAACAAAACCTCCTTGTGAGTAATGAAAACCGAAATCCCTGGAAAAGCTGAGCAGGCCTGGCAGCGTCTGTGGAGAGAAATCCGAGTTAACGTTTCGGGTCCAGTGACCCTTCCTCAGACCCTTCATCTTTACGAGTACATTTTCTTCCCCACACTATCTCATCACCATCACTCAAGTCACCCGGTTCAGGAAAAATGCAGAGGCATGGCTCCTTGAGACCATCTGGATAAATAAAATACATTAAACTGGGAATTAATCCACTAGCTTTTCTCTCTGCAAAGCCTCCGAGTCGTTCGCCATGTGAGTCGGCTGGAAGTGGGGATCAAGGCCTCTTGAGGCACAATTAATATCCCTGTAAAATACAAAGCCACCTTTCAAACTGATCCACTGAAAGACTCATATAAACAGAGATCTTCTTTGCCCAATGTGGACGGCAAGGTTAAACACTATAAAGTCACACTTTTGTTCCAAAGGTTAGGCCCAGGCTGGTGAAAGCCAATGTGTAAGGATCTCCCCCTGGTGTACAAAGAGAATTGGTTGCAGCACTAGGAGTTTAACCAATTAAAGCATGCATTCTCTGAAGCCTTTGGAAACAGACACACAGAAACAAACACATGCACTATTTTCAACATTGCTGAAGAAAGGGATAAGTCAGTTTTATTCATCCACGAGCAACCTCCTCTCATGGAGTATAAATTGCGATTTGGTATTCTTGCAATTCTGTCCTGATGAGTGCAAGATAGGAAGCTCAGGCAGCATTTTTCTTTTTCTCATCTACCCTCAAGTCTTATACACCCAGGGTGACTAACCATAACTAAAAGGGACTGAGCTGTCTGTAGTCTGTGTAGGTCGAAGGAAACGTTGCCTTGTGGCCTCGTTGTTTGAACCTGAAGAGAGATTATGGTACTGCAATCACTATCTGAGCAGACAACAAAAGCAGGCATTGTAAGTTCACATCCTCCAACCCCTCGGGAAATTATAAAATTGAATCCAGTGAATTGGTAAATTTGAGAGTTTATGCCTGACACGAGCCATGATAAGCTGGATTGTTGTACAAGTTCAATGACTTTGATCATACCCTCCAGTGAGTCCTGACACACGACCTGTCCCACATTACTTGGTTAACTCCTAATGTTACCATGGCAACAATGTCACAAATCCAGAGCAAATGAGAAAAGACACTTCCTATTGCTTTTGTCACTTACTTGTTGAATGCGTGGAATTCAATTTTAAGTTAAATGTGTGAAGACCACATATCCATGCCATTGGGTATTGGACTATGAAAACTTTCCAGTTTCAGTAAAACTGGGCATCCATCAATTTGAGTCAAAGTATTAAAGACAGGAGTGCTGCAATGAGACGTATGAAATCTTCATCGATTTCTCAGCCAGAGTTCCAGGATATAAGAATAGCAGCTGGTGCTGTGAAAGTGAACTGGCAGGAAGCTAGAACATTGCTGGGATATTTGCCAGTCAGAGAGACTGATACAAAGACTGGGCTGGGAGAACTTGGGAGGAGTTGTGCGCATCCTTCTTGCCAGCCTGCATGGCCCACCCGCTAAATCGCCAGGAAATAGGGCAATCTCAATGCCAGTTGCTAAATTGACCAATCCAGATCTCCCAGCCCCAACCTTAATGTACCAGGTCCCCAATTTTACCCAATACATTTTGAGGATTCCTAGCCTTGCCATACTCTGTGTAGACGGGCAGGAGGCTGGAAGAACTCAGCAGGGGGTGGAGAAGTCAACGTTTCAGGTGTAGCCCTTCTTCAGGACAGGGGGTCGGTGTAAGGGTAGCTGCAGACAAAGGGGGTGGTATGGACAGGGTGGCGAGGTGGGGACAGGGTGGCGAGGTGGGGACAGGGTGGCGAGGTGGGGACAGGGTGGCGAAGTGGGGACAGGGTGGCGAAGTGGGGACAGGGTGGCGGAGTGGGGGCAGGGTGGTGAGATGGGGGCAGGGTGGTGAGGTGGGGGCAGGGTGGTGAGGTGGGGGCAGGGTGGTGAGGTGGGTACTGTGTGTGAGCTGGGGATAGGATGGTGAAGTGGGGGCAGGGTGGTGAGATGGGGGCAGGGCGGTGAAGTGGGGACAGGGCGGTGAAGTGGGGACAGGGTGGCGAGGTGGGACAGTGTGGCGAGGTGGGGACAGTGTGGCGAAGTGTGGGCAGGGTGTTGAGATGGGGACAGGGTGGTGAGGTGGGGACAGGATGGTGAAGTGGGGACAGGGTGGTGAAGTGGGGATAGGTAGAGACAGATAGAATGTATGACCTGGTTGGTCAATGGGAGGAATGAATCTGGGAGGTGGCAGGGAGCAGCAAAAGGGAGGGGGAGGGGCTGGGAAGGCAGTCAGGGGATGGGAAGGGAACTCAATGTTGAGTCCTCCAGGCTGCCCAGGCAGAAGATGTGATGTTGTTCCTCCAAATTGTGGTTTGGTTCATTGTGGCAACAGAGGAGGCCAAGGATGGTCATGTCAGAAAGGGAGTGGGAAGGGGAATTAAAATGGGCAGTGACTAGGAGATCCGGCTGGCCCCAGCGGGACCAGCTGAGATGCTTGGTGAAACGTTCTGGCCCAGTGTTTTACTGTCACTGATTGCATTCTTAGTCACGTCTAATGTATGGATCAGCGAGTAGTTGTGTTCTGTAACCTTGCATTTATTCCATCTAGAACCTTAACTCTGAAAACACATGCAAACTTTTGGCTTACTGGAGTCTCATGGCTATCACATTCACCCCAGGCACTGTTTGAAACCAAGCAGAACCATCATTAAAGTTGAGGAATGGAGAAATAGGGCATTGCTCGTAGTTATGCCTCACAGAATCAATTCTTATCCTTCTAAGATAGAGGATTCTTCTGACAAGAGGCTTCATTGCAGAAGGTTTGAGGCTGGGTCAAGATAAAAAGACTTTTTAACAACAAGGGAATCAAGAGGTATAGGGAAAAGGCAGGAAAGTAGAGTTGAGGATTATCAGATCAGTCATGACCTCATTGAGTTGGGAGCAGCCTCAATGGGCTGAATGGCCTATTTCTGCCGATGTCTTCTGGCCTTTAAGCAACAAGAATAGAAGCATGCAGGACTTCATATCCATTCACACAGACAACACAGTTCTTTGGATTAACCGTTCCTTTCGATTAACAGTACCTTTGGCTACTGTGAATAGCAACATTGAAAATAGATTTTTAAAGGTCTCCTTTGTTCAGTATTGTTAGTGAAATTGTCAAGGTTCTACAGAAGTTTGAGGAAGATATGATTTTATATTATTTATTCATGAGAAATCGGGCATCACTAGTTATATCAGCATTTATTGCCCGTCTGTAATCGCCTGTGAAAAGGTGCTGCACCTCATGAACCGCCAACACATAACGTGCTGTTTCCCCATGATCGGAATTGGGACAGCTTTACACCGGGTAACCAGCGATTTGGTTGGCCTTACATGGGACAGAAAATCAGATGTTGCCAACTCCTGTTTTGAAGGCAACTCGAAGTCATACAGGGTCTACAGCATGGAAACAGGCCCTTCAGCCTAACCTGCCCACGCTGCCCGGTTTTTACAATTAAACTTGTCCCACTTGCCTGCATTTGGCTTACCTGCATTCACCTATCGCCATCCCACCTACCTTTCCCCCAGCTCTACATCCCCTCCTGTTTATTGCTCAGCCCCCTTCCCCCTCCCTCGTCCTGATGAAAGGTCCTGCCCGAAATGTTGACTCCATTGCTGCTGCCCGACTGTGCTTGTTCCAACTCCACATTTTATTGACTCCCACAGCCTTTCGTATCTATCCCATCCATGGACCTGTCTCAATGTTTCTTAAATAACGAAACTGGACTCCCCTCCACCTCTGGCTGTTCCAGACACTCACCACCTTCTGTGTGAAAACATTGCCCCTTTCCCCTCAAACCCCTGCCCTCTACTTTTACACTCCCCCTACCCTGGGGAAAAGCTGTTGGCTATCTACCTTATCTGTGCCTCTCATGAATTTACAGACTTCTGGAAGGTCACCCCTCAGTCTCCTCCACTTCAGGGAAAATTGCCCCAGCCTCTCCTTATAATTCAAACTTTCCAGTCTAGGTAATTAGATTAGATTAAGATTAGGTTACTTACAGTGTTTAAACATGCCCTTCAGCCCAACATGTCCACACTGACCCTCCGAAGAGCAACCCATCCAGACCCATTCCCCTACGTTTACCCCTTCACCTAACACTGCGGGCAATTTAGCATGGCCAATTCACCTAATTTGCACATTTTTGGATTGTGGGAGGAAACCAGAGCAAACCCAGGCAGACGTGGGGAGAATGTGCAAACTCCACACAGACAGTCGCCTGAGGCAGGAATTGAACTCAGGTCTCTGGCGCTGTGAGGCAGCAGTGCTAACCACTGTGCCACTGTGCCGCCCCACAATAGCCTAGTAAAGTTTTTCTGCACTCTTTCTAGTTCAATAATACTGTTAACAAGTGCCAGTCTGTTGTGGGGGGGGGGGGGGGGAAAGAGTGCAAAATTAACCCTTTAACTTCCAGCAAGTAGAATGATCTTTAAGGTGGTCTACTCTGGGAGAAGGGGGTGATTATAGAATCAATCGGATTGCCAAACAGCTGCTGTCTCCAGGAGAAACATATGAGCAGACACTGGCCGCTGGCAGTAATATGTTAGCCAGTGCTGCACGTGATGGTTGAAAAGTCTGGCATGGATTGGACGAACACCAATTGGTTGCAGAATTATAGGGAAAGCTGCTGCAGCAATACAACTGTGACCGAGATGAAGTCAGTCACTTTAAGATAGGACGAGAGTCAACGGAGGATAGAAAAGCAGGCAATTCCACTGCCTGAAAATGTGCTGGTAAAGACAGCCAAAAAAGCAAGTGTGGATTTATAAACAGACGGTCTGATGTGTGCAGAATGAAAGCAAAATCACAAAATTAAAAACAAGAGAGTTATAAATTGCAAGCTTGTGTTAACATTGAGGAGAAGATGTGTGTGGCTGTCAATGGATGATCGATAGATGTTCTGCAACACTTGGTGCTGTGATACCAACATGTTCATTCATGACCAGATGCTGCAGCAATTCACAAGTCAGAGAGGTGTTAAGACAGCTTCATTACCGTACGTCACGATAACAAGATGGTCTGCGCAACAGCACAGCATCAGAATCTCAGTCAGAGGCTTTGATTGTACTCAGCTCCAGCAACTTCTGAGGCTGGCCCTCTTAAAGCACTGAATGAGGCCTGATCTGTCAGGACAGTACTGTTGATGTAGTGACACCCCACCACTCTCTTACCTTCAGTGGAATTAAGCTGTAGAATGGGAGGGCCGATTTGTCAACTAAGAGTCCAGCCTTGGACTGAGTACATGCATTTGCTGAGTAAGGAAATATCTAAATCTTCAACTTGAGCAAATCAAATTTTAGATTGCAATTTGTAATTAGCTTTAAAATGAAATCTGTATTTAAAATTCTGTAGTTGCAAGCTTTGATCTGGATTATTTTCTGGGTGGGGGGGACATTGAAAGAGCAGGCTAATTCTGAATTAAGTGAAACTTGAAACCCAATAACAGACTCAGATAGGCCTTTTATCTTGGGAGGATATAAAGGCAGCCAACTTAGTGTGACTGAGCATTAGAATGCAACTTGCAATAGAGTCCTGGAGCAGAATCACAAAGTGGAGGAAAGAGAGGTATTTGACTGATATTGCTGTAGCAAAGCAGCTGTTTGGTGAATATTTCTAGTCTCTAAAATGACAGTAAGGCTTTCAGTTTGTCTTCAGTTCTCTAGTCTTTTTTTCTCTTTCATTATAAACACTTGTTGGAAAAATGATAGATATTGGGGCCTTAAAAATTAAAAACATAGAATAGAGCTCAGAGCGGGGAGTTTTCAAGTGTGAAGATATGGGATTGCAGAGTGATTAAATTAATAACAATTAAAATCTGATAGATGTAGTAGGTTGACTGCTGTGTTGCAGCTGCAGTAGATGCAAGCAGTTGGACACCAAGGTGATCCACAGTGAACACATCTACGGAAAGTGTTTGCAGTTCAGGCAACTTCAGGAGCCAGTTGAAGAGCTGGAGTTTGAATTGCAGAGAGGGAGGGGGAAAATTACCTGGACACGTTGCTTCTGAAAGTGGTCACACCTCTTTGATGAGGTAATTCAAACTTGGCCTAAGTCTGAGGGCAAGAGGGTAAGACTGTGGGTGAGGTAGGCACGGGGACCCAAGGGATTGCTTTTGAGAAGGATGTGCATCTGCAATTGCCCGACAGTTACTAGGTTATTGTGAACTGTATAGATAAGAGTCGGGAGTTCAGGGAAGATGAGTGACCTAACTATGACAATGTGGTACAGGGGAAAGGATGATGAATATGCTGATGGCTGGATCTTTCAATTGTACAGCACTGGACAAAGGGCAGTAGAGTTGAGGATTATCAGACAATCAACAATCATCTCACTGAATGGTGGAGCAGACTTGATGGGCTGAATGAACTATTTCTCTTGCATCTTATGGCCTTAAGTAGATGTAATTGTACATGGAAAATGGCAAAGCTATTGTATTTAGCAATCTGTGAATTTGCAATTCACACAACTGAAACACGATTTGTATTCCTCAAATGGAACATAATTTCTCCTCTGAGTGTTATTGTCATCA
This sequence comes from Chiloscyllium punctatum, assembly GCF_047496795.1. NCBI lineage: Eukaryota > Metazoa > Chordata > Chondrichthyes > Orectolobiformes > Hemiscylliidae > Chiloscyllium > Chiloscyllium punctatum. The sequence goes on from NC_092755.1 coordinate 57,995,172, forward strand.
ACTGCCAGAGGAAGCAGTAGTTGCAGGTACAATTGCACCATTTAGAAGACATTTGGACAGGTACATGAATGGGAAAGGTTTAGAGGGATTTGGGCCAAATGCAGGCAAGTGGGACTGGTTTAGTTTGGGAAACTTGGTTGGCGTGGACTGGTTGAACCAAAGGGTCTGTTTCTGTGCTGGTTCACTCTGTAGGAATGTAGTAATGGGCTTATGCCCGAAACGTCGATTCTCCTGCTCCTTTGATGCTGCCTGACCTGCTGTGCTTTTCCAGCAACACATTTTTAAGCATCATTAACATTGGTACCAATGACTTCGACAGGACCATAAAAGAGGTTGTGCTGAAAGAATTTGAACAGTCAGCAGCTAAACTAAAAAGTAGGATCTCCAATAGAATCACCTCAGGATTATTATCTGAGCCAAGGGCTAACTGGCATAGAGTAAATAAAGTTAAAGCTGGGTGTGAGAGGAATGGGTTTCCATGGGTCACTGGTGCCAGTATTGGGACAGAGGGAGCTGTTCCAGTGTGATAGGCCTCAATTGAACTGTGCTGGGGCCTGTATCTTGGTAAATTGAATAGCTAGCGCCATAGAAAGGGGCTTAAAATAATGAGGGGAAAGGGTGGAGAATTTAGGAGGGGGTTATATAGATTTACAAAGTACAAAAATAAGGGAGCGTCGTAGGAAAACTATTTTGATAATAGTTCCCAGGATGGGACAGGAAAAAACAGTGTACAAACATAAAACAACAACAAATGAGGTTGAAGGGGGGAAACATTGTGAAGAGGCAAAAATCAATGGCTCTTTATTTAAATGCATATAATATTCAGACAAAATAAATGAATTAATGGCACAAATAGAAGTTAATGGATATGATCTCTACAGCGATTACAGAGACACGATTACAAGGAGATCAAGGTTGGGAACTAAACATGAAGGAGTAAGTCAAGATTAGAGTAGTGCTGGAAAAGCACAGCAGGTCAGGCAGCATTGGGAATTTCCTGATGAAGAGCTTTTGCCCAAAAGGTCGATTTTCCTGCTCCTCGGATGCTGCCTGATCTGTGCTTTTCCAGCACCACTCTAATCTGGATTCTAATCTCCAGCATCTGCAGTGCCCACTCTCACCATAAAGGGGGAGTGACTGTTTGAAAGGACAGACAGGAAGGAAAGGGGGGTGGGACAGATTGATTAGGAAAAGATGAATAAGTATGAAAACAAGAGATGATCTTGGATCAGAGGATGTGGAATCTATATCCATAATAACAAAGGGAAGATAACACTGAGGGGAGTGGTCCATAGTCTCCTTAACAAAGCTGTTCTGCAGTTCAGAGAATAAATCAGAAGCTACTGAGGACATGTAAACAAGGCATACATTAATCATGGGTGAATTTAATCTTTGTGTAGGTTGGGAAAATTAAATTGGCAAAGGTCGCATGAAGAGGAAATCATAGTATTTTCGAAAGTTTCCTACAACAATAGTTCCCAACCTTCTCAGTATCAAGGCACACTTCAATGTGACAAGCAATTCTATGGTACACCCACTTTTTAAAAGCTGAATTGATTGCTCATAAACATCCCATTTGAATGATGAGTGAATGATTTATTATTACACATATCTTGAAGACGTCATGAAACGTGTTTTGCCGCCATAATCCGATGCCACTTTGAGGGACAATAAGGATAAAAAGAAATTTGAGTTCGTCTGTTCAAATACATTTACTTGCATTTAAAATGGCGCGATCTCACCAGCAAGGTTGGCAACATAGTGCACCCAACAAGTTAGAGAAGGATCAAACACATTCATGTTTTCCATTTCATAGCAACCTATTTTCAAGCACAACTCAACCATTTCTAAATCTTCTTGGCCCAAGATCTGTTCCACACACTGCATTGAACCGTTACATGTTTGAGATTGAGTGTTCATAGCAAACCGCAAAGTAAATTGCAATTGACTGGATTCGTGGGAAACCTGGGTCTGTCAGTGTCTGCACATTGATGAGAGAGCCACCCACAGAGCGTGCTTCACGGATCAGCACACCCTCTGGTTGTTGGCTTATTTTATCTTGTTTCAAAAAGCACATGAATGCTGTTGTTGGTAATTGGGTTTAAGTGATCACAAGATCTCAGTTTTCCCAAGGCCCCTATACTTAGAATGTTCACATAGTTTAGAATTGAGAGACTGATACCTCGCTTTTAATTTGATGATTAATTTTCACAGATTTTAGTTTAATTTTGGTTTAAGTTGTTTAAGATGAAACATAGAATTTCCTGAGTATTTGTACAAAATTTCACAACACACTGAAACACATGGGTTGAAATCCATTGAGGATGCAACCTGGCTATTTTGGGTGTGACAATGAGTAATGACACAGGTTTAATAAATGATCTCAGATAATCACTACCACAGTTAGGTGGGGGAAACAGAAGACGTAAAAAAAAAAGTAAGAAAAAAAGTGAAAAAAAATTTTAAATAAAAAAATCTTAGAGTAAAAACAAAATCCTTACAGGACATTGACCATAAAATGGTAGAATTTGGTGTTCAGTTTGAGAGTGAGAAACTGGGTCTGAAACAACTCTGCTAAACTCAAATAAGGGTAATTATGAAGGAATGAAGGCAGAATTGACTGGAGTGGAGTGGGAAAGGAGTTTAGCAGAGAAGACAATTGTAGATGTTTAAAAATATAGTTTGTGACTCAAAGCATAGACATGTACTAGTGAGGAAAATAAACAGACCAGGGAAGTAAGGATAATATCAAATTGAAAGAAAAGAAAGACAATGTATTCAAAGGTTACAGCTAGTTGGAGAAAGAAACAGCCAGAACATCCATGTTAGGTAGCACTCTCATTAACTGTGTTGCTAAAGCTAGCTGAACTGCTTTATGTAGTAAGGGCTCATGGAAGTCCTTGAGTAGTTGAATAGCAGTGTGTAAAGAGGACTCAGGATGTACTGCAAACTGCAGGAGGCTCATAATAATCCCTATACCAATAATACAGCTGACTGTGGGGGGAAGAAAAATCCATGAGCAGTATTTGCTGCATGCATCTGACCAAGATTAGAACTCAGAAAAACCTAGAGGCAGTTTTAGCTTAGTGAAGTCAGCTGTCGGTGGAGAACTGGAGATATACTTGTGAATGAGTACTGGAGTGCAGTTTAGAGTACAGGGATAGTGATTTACCGGAACAAGAGCAGAAGCATAACAGAGTGGTTCTTGAAAGGGAGATTCAGGGTCAGATTGGAACATATGAAGAATTGCAATCTCTTATGGAATTTAATGAGATTTGTGTAATTTACCATCGGAGGGAATTGGTGAGCTATCCTTGGAATCCATCTTGTTCACATTTATGTTTCATGTGTACCGTGGGACCTTCAAGTACAATCTCTAGCCATATTAACCACATGTTAATTTTGGTTGTTAGAAATAAGTTGCACACACTTTGTAGACTGTATATTACTATTTAACGTTGTTTTGCAAACTTTATTGTTCAAAACTGTGGAATCTTGTGACTTTTATTCTCTACGTAAGTCAGAGAAAGTGAGGACTGCAGGTGCTGGAGATCAGAGCTGAAAAATGTGTTGCTGGAAAAGCGCAGCAGGTCAGGCAGCATCCAAGGAGCAGGAAAATCGACGTTTCGGGCATAAGCCCTTTTTCAGGAATGAGGAGGATGTGCCAAGCAGGCTAAGATAAAAGGTAGGGAGGAGGGACTTGGGGGAGGGGTGTTGGAATGCGATAGGTGGAAGGAGGTTAAGATGAGGGTGATAGGCCGGAGTGGGGGTGGGGGCGGAGAGGTCAGGAAGAAGATTGCAGGTTAAGAAGGCGGTGTTGAGTCCGAGGGTTGGGACTGAGAAAAGGTGGGGGGAGGGGAAATGAGGAAGCTGGAGAAATCTGCATTCATCCCTTGTGGTTGGAGGGTTCCTAGGCGGAAGATGAGGCGCTCTTCCTCCAGGCGTCGTGTTGCCATGGTCTGGTGATGGAGGAGGCCAAGGACCTGCATGTCTTTGGCGGAGTGGGAGGGGGAGTTAAAGTGTTCCGCCCCGGGACGGTTGGGTTGGTTGTTGCGGGTGTCCCAGAGGTGTTCTCTGAAACGTTCCGCAAGTAGATGGCCTGTCTCCCCAATGTAGAGGAGGCTGCAGCAGATGCAGTAAATAATGTGTGTGGAGGTCCCCTAGATCTCACATTTTGTCTACCTTAAACATAAAAGTTACTGATCCTTAGCCAGTGATGCAGCAGTAATATCATGGGAAATGTTGTCTGGAACCCCAGGTTAATTTTCTGGAAAATCCCAGAATCCCACCATGACACATGATGAAATTTGAATTTAAATAAAAGTCGACTTAATAGCTAACCATGTGACACTGTTGATTGTCATTAAAAACCCATCTGATTCACTAATGTCCTTTTAGGGAAGGAAATCTGCCCTCCTTACCCAGGATCTGGCCTATGCATAATTTCAGACCCACATCAATGTGATTGACACTGGACAATTAGGGAAGGCCAATAAATGCTGGCTGAGCCCACGTCATCAATTTTTAAAATATATTTCCTGAAACTTAGCTAATAGTCTTCCCTAACTCTGGGGGTTGTGAGCACTCAGAGCAACACCTCCCCAGCTTGACAGGCTGAAGCCAGGGCCTTCGATGGCAGCGTATTGACCGAATGTGCCCTTGTGCCAGTTAGGCTGCTGTTGCCCACCTTGACTAACTCACCTCAGGCCTGAAGTCCTTCTGCCCTGTGTTGCAATATTCAGAGCGCTGACCCACCGAGTGCGCTGACAAATATTTACTTGGAGCTGGTTGGAGGTAGCTGCAATGGGTGATGTGTGTAATGTGGTTACATTTGATCCTACTACTGTGTTGCACAAACCAAATGAAGCAACCTGAAGGGCAGTTTAACAGAGGGCAGTACTTTTCTGAATGAGACTCGGACGTGAACACTGTTGGTGCTCAGCTGTGACAGCAGCTTTGTCTCAGCTTCGAATCTGCCAGGAGCTCCCCTCATCTGATTCACTTGACTTTCAATCCCTCACAGCTCCCAGATAGGGATACGCACCCTGCCTGGGTTACACATTGGATTAAAACCAGACTTTAAAGGTGAGGCTAATTCTTTGGCATCACCAATGAGGGATCTCAGTAATGTGCAGTTACTTTTGAAGCCTAGAGAACAATGTTAAGGAATGATTAAATAGTTACGCTGAAAATCCTGAATGGTTTACTAATTGGCAAGACAGCCAGAGAGGAGCTGAGGGAAATGTTTTTACTCAGAGAGTTATTAGAATCTGGAATGTACTCACTGAAATGAAATGAAGTGGATTTGATAGTAACTTTCAGAAGGAACTGGACACATAATTAGAAAGGAAGCCATTTCCTGGGCTACAGGGTAACACCAGGGGGTGTGGGACTCATTGGATAGTGTTGTTTCAGATTCTGGATTAGTGGTGCTGGAAGAGCACAGCAGTTCAGGCAGCATCCAAATAGCTTCGAAATCGACGTTTCAGGCAAAAGCCCTTCATCAGGAATAAAGGCAGTGAGCCTGAAGTGTGGAGAGATAAGCTAGAGGAGGGTGGGGGTGGGGAGAAAGCAGCATAGAGTACAATGGGCGCAGGTTTTACAGTTCCTGTGGTGGCAGGGGAAAGTGCCAGGATTGGAGGGTGGGTTGTTTGGGGGCGTGGACCTGACCAGGTAGTCACGGAGGGAACGGTCTTTGTGGAAGGCGGAAAGGGGTGGGGAGGGAAATATATCCCTGGTGGTGGGGTCTGTTTGGAGGTGGCGGAAATGTCAGTGGATGATTTGGTTTATGCGAAGGTTTGTAGGGTGGAAGGTGAGCACCAGGGGCGTTCTGTCCTTGTTGCGGTTGGAGGGGTGGGGGTCTGAGGGCGGAGGTGCGGGATGTGGACGAGATGCGTTGGACAGGCCTAGTGACTAACGTACAGCTTACCTCCTCTCTCCTTGTCAACAGCTGCAATCTGAATCAGGCCTGCATGTCACATTCAATTTAGAAATAATTGGTTCTGGTAGGATGCAAGATGCAGGAGGAATTTTTCTAAGTGGGAAAAATGTGGAAATTTAACTAAATCCAGAAAAAAACATTATGAGAGTGCCCCTCAGGCAAGTTGCCAAATGTGATGGTGACACTTGAAGCACATTTAATGAACAGAGCCATTTTTGTTTTGGAGGTGGTTGGTGGGGAGCAGTTTGACTGATGGGGATTAGTATTAGATTAGATTACTTGGTTTATGATGTATAACTTGGTTCAAGACTTGACAACATTGCTACTCCCTGAGTTGCTGCAATCTCATCCTGTTTAACTTCCGTTTAAAGCAGCGTGCGTGGTCATTCTGGTTGTCTGGGAGAGTTTACTTGACCCAGTGATCTTCACTTCACTTGATGAAGGGGCAGCGCTCCAAAAGCTTGTGGTTTTAGATAAACCTATTGGACCACAACTTGGTGTCGCATTCTGCCCTTATCCACCCCAGTCCAACACTGACACTTCCACATCATGGCTACCATTTAAATGGCTGACAAAGGAGATTATTTTGAATGTGTAGAGCCTTTCAGTCACACTAAGACATTGAATAAATTATAGACTCATGGAGTCATACAGATGCAGACCCTTTAGTCCAACTTGTCCATGCTGACCGCATATCCTAAATTAATCTAGTCTCATTTGCCAGCACTTGGCCCATATCCCTTCTCCCCTTCCTAATCATCTACCCATCCTTTGCTTTTTAAATGTTGTAATTGTACGACCCTCCACCACTTCCTCTGACGGCTAGTTCCACATGAACCACCCTCTGTGTGATAATGGTTTAAGTCCTTCTCCTCTCATCTTAAACCTATGCCCTCTAGTTTTGGACTCCCTTACCCTGGGAAAAAGACCCTGACTATTTATCTTATCTACGCCCTTCATGATTTTATAAATCTCCAAAAGGTGAACCCTCAGACTCTGATGCTCCAGGGAAATTAGCCCCAGCCTATTCAACCTTTCCCTATAACTCAAACTCTCTAACTCTATCAATCTTTTCCGCACCCTTTTGAGTTTAATAACATCTTTCCTATTGAAGGGCGAACAGGACTGAACGCAGAATTCCAAAAGTGATCTAACCAATGTCCTGTACAGCCACAATGTGACACCCCAACTCGTGTACTCAATGCACTGCCCAAATAAGGCAAGCATTCCAAAAGCCTTCTTTGCCACTCTGTCTACTTGTGACTCTGCCTTCAAGAAACCAAGATCCTGCATCCCATGGTCTCTTTGTTCACCAGCACTTTCCAGGACTTACCATTAAGTGTTAAGTCCTGCCCTCATATGCCTTACCAAGGTTCTCGATCAATAGGAGAATCAAGGGTTGTGGGGAATGAGGAGTGTTAGATCAGCACCATATGGAAAGATGGAGTGGCCTACTCCTATTTCTTATAGTTCTCGTGCAAGAACTTGCAAAGGACTTTGAAATCGTGTGGAAATATGATTGGAGAAGTAAAGCCCTAGTTCAACAACCTGTTTTATTCTGATAATACCAGCCCAGTTTACACTGCACCTTCACCTTCTGTTGAATCTTTCCATAGTGTTACACCACAGGGATAGCAAGCCAACCAAATCAGCTTTACTATCACTGGATTCACAACACAGTGAAGTTAAAATATTCAATGACCCTCAAAAATTGTCCAAATGTTCAGAACCAGGCTTTACGAATAGCAGGTTTTGGACACCAAATTTATAACTTAAACAAAAATGAACAATTTCATATTCAGACTGTAACTTTTGAGGACAAATCTAAAACAACAAAGTAATCTAATGAATATAAACAACTTAAATCCAATCTTGTTTGATCAAAACCCACCACTCACACACAGACAGACCAACAGACACAGTTAAGGTATAATAAGAAAGAAAATAAAATAATTATAAATTGTCAGTTCAATTAAAGACCTTCAAACGCAAGCATTTATGCAATCCTTGGATAATGAATATATCTAATTTTGAAGTAATTGGTGAATGTAAATTCAGTAGACTTGCATAATTATTTACTTAGAGTCACAAAGTCATAGAGATGTACAGCATGGAAACAGACCCTTTGGTCCAACCCGTCCATGCTAACCAGATATCCTAACCCAATCTAGTCCCACCTGCCAACACCTGGCCCATATCCTTCAAAACCCTTTCTATTCATATACCCATCCAAATGCCTCTTAAATGTTGCAATTGTACCAGCCTCCACCACATGGTGTCATCTGCAAACTTACTAACTGTACCTCTCATGCTCGCATCCAAATCATTTATGTAAATGACAAAAAGTAGAGGGCCCAGCACCGATCCTTGTGGCACTCCACTGGTCACAGGCCTCCAGTCTGAAAAACAACCGTCCACCACCACCCTCTGTCTTCTACTTTTGAGCCAGTTCTGTATCCAAGTGGCTAGTTCTCCCTGTATTCCATGAGATCTAACCTTGCTAACCAGTCTCCCATGGGGAACCTTGTCGAACACCTTACTGAAGTCCATATAGATCACATCTACTGCTCTGCCCTCATCAATCTTCTTTGTTACTTCTTCAAAAAACTCAAACAAGTTTGTGAGACATGATTTCCCACGCACAAAGCCATGTTGACTATCCCGAATCAATCCTTGCCTTTCCAAATACATGTACATCCTGTCCCTCAGGATTCCCTCCAACAACTTGCCCACCACCGAGGTCAGGCTCACTGGTCTATAGTTCCCTGGCTTGTCCTTACCACCCTTTTTAATCAGGGGCACCACGTTTGCCAACCTCCAGTCTTCCGGCACTTCACCTGTGACTATCGATGATACAAATATCTCAACAAGAGGCCCAGCAATCACTTCTCCAGCTTCCCACAGAGTTCTCGGGTACACCTGATCAGGTCCTGGGGATTTATCCACCTTTAACTGTTTCAAGACACTTCCTCTTCTGTGATCTGGACATTTTGCAAGATGTCACCATCTATTTCTAGATTGGGTTGAGACATCTGGTCAGCATATAGCTTCCATATCCTTTTCCACAGTTAATACTGATGCAAAATATTCATTTAGTATCTCCTCATTTATTTCGTAGAGACTGGAATTCTTTTCTCAGAACATTCAACAATTCTTTAACTGGATATAAAATTAGAGAGAGTAAAACACAGCAGCCAGTCCGATGCTTCCAACCTTACTCTGCACCTGCCAAAGTCAGTTAGAACTGGTTCTCACTCCTTTTTCAAAATTAAATTGTGGCTGGTTACCTTTGGTCGTCCAGCCGTGCTGCCAGTCATAGAGTCATAGAGATGTACAGCATGTAAACAAACCCTTCAGTTCAACCCATCCATGCCGACCAGATGTCTCAACCCAATCTAGTCCCATCTGTCAGCACCCTGCCCATATCCCTCCAAACCCTTCCTATTCACATACTCATCCAAATGCATTTTAATTGTACCAGCCTCCACCACTTCCTCTAGCAGCTCATTCCAAACATGTACCACCCTCTGTGTGAAAAAGTTGCCCCTTAGGTCTCTTTTATATCTTTCCCCTCTCACGCTAAACCTATGCCCTCTACTTCTGGACTCCCTCACCCCAGAGAAAATACTTTGTCTACTTATCTTATCCATGCCCCTCATGATTTTATAAACTTCTATAAGTTCACCCCACAGCCTCCAACGCTCGAGGGAAAACAGCCCCGGCCTATTCAACCCCTCCCTATAGCTAAAATCCTCCAACCCTGGCAACATCTTTGTAAATCTTCTCTGAACCCTTTATAATTTCACAACATCCTTCTGATAGGAAGGAGACCAGAATTGCACGTAATATTCCAACAGTGGCCTAACCAATGTCCTGTAAAGCCGCAACATGATCTTCCCAACTCCTGTACTCAATACTCTGACCAATAAAGGAAAGCATACCAGATGCCGCCTTCACTATCCTATCTACCTGTGACTCCACTTTCAAGGAGCTATGAACCTGCACTCCAAGGTCTCTTTCTTCAGCAACATTCCCTCCCTGGGCTTGGTACATGTGTTGCCAAATCACCTGCATGCCCTTTAAACCAATAACTAGTTTGCATTATCTTCCAAGCTAGTCACCAATAGCAAACATTTGTATTTATTTTCTGCTCTTTTTGAAAACAAGGAGCTATGCAGATTTCAACTAACCTTAACACCCCTCACAAAAAAGACAAATAGGGGTAGCTTCAACAAGAAAGTCAAAACAACAGCACTTTTATAAAGGAGAGGGACAGACAAAGGCAGCAACATGGTGATGTCGATGCAGGAGAGAGAGAGAGAAAGAAACCTCTGACACAGCAGTGAGCCTGCACAGTTACTACCTTTGCTGTTTGAATTCATGTATCGCTGGACATCGGAGTGTATCTGGGAAAATTAACAAACAGTGAAATTCACAACTAATCTCGGAGGAACCTGTTTGGGAGAGGTCACAGCACAGAAACAGATAAGTGGATAGTTTTAAACGTAGTCTTGCTGTAAGTCTGCAATAGTGTGTAGAGTGGGTCCTTTCTTGATTGTATGTTTTATTGAGATATGTCTCTTGACTAAACTTAAAAATATAAGCCTAAATATTAAGTTAGCTTGGAGCAGTGTTTTGTAGAGGATTAAGATGGTGCTATTTTTCTGGGTCTGCAGATTGGAAGAAGCAAAAATGGCCTTTAGTAGAGTGATATGCTGTTCTTGTCGGATGTGGGATGTTGGGGAGAGTTTAAGGGTTACTGAGGATTATATCTGCAATAAATATCATTGACAGCAAATTCTATCAGATCGAATGGATTGGTTGGAGACACAGTTAGAGGCAATGAGGAATTTACAAGAGCAAGGAGGTGTGATGGATGGCAGTTATAGGAAGGGAGAAAAGTAGCAGATACAGTCAGGTAGATGGGTTTACTCCAAGAAAGGTAAGAGAGGTAGGCAGGTAGTGCAGGAGCAGTCTGTGGCTATCCCCATTTCAAACAGGTATGCGGTTTTGGAAAATGTAGGGGGTGATGGATTCTCAGGGAAATGTAGCACGAACAACCAAGTTTCTGGTACCAAGATTGGCTTTAATGCAGTGAGGAGTATGCTGGGTTCTTAGAGATCGACTGTGTTAGGGGACTCTCTAGTCCGAGGTACAGATAGATATTGCTGCGGCTAGCAGCGAAAAATCAGAATGATGTGTTGCTTCCTTGGTGCCAGGATCAAGGATGTCTCAGAGAGGGTTCAGAATGGTCTTACGAGGCAGAGGGACCAGCAGGAGGTCATTATACACATTGGAACAAGCAACATAGGAAGGGAAAAGGTTGAGATTCTGAAGGGAGATTACAGAGAATTAGGCAGGAATTTAAAAAGGAGGTCCTCGAGAAAAGTAATATCTGGATTACTCCCAGTGCTACGAGCTAGCAATAGGAGGATAGAGCAGATGAATGCACGGCTTAAGACCTGGTGTATGGGAGAAGGGTTCACATTTTTGGATCATTGGAATCTCTTTTGGGATAAAAGTGACATGTACAAGAAGGATGGATTGCACCTGAATTGGAAGGGGTCTAATATACTGGCAGGGAAATTTGCTAGAACTGCTCGGAAGGATTTAAATCAATAAGGGGGCGCGGAGGGGTGAAGGTGGAGGGTGGGGGGGTGGGGGGGAGCGGGGGAGCGGGGTGGGAGCGGGGTGGGAGCGGGGTGGGACCCAAGGAGATAGTGAGGAAAGAGATCGATCTGAGACTGGTACAGTTGAGAACAGAAGTGAGTCAAACAGTCAGGGCAGGCAGGGACAAGGTAGGACTGATAAATTAAACTGCATTTATTTCAATGCAAGGGGCCTAACAGGGAAGGCAGATGAACTCAGGGCATGGTTAGGAACATGGGACTGGGATATCATAGCAATTACAGAAACATGGCTCAGGGATGGGCAGGACTGGCGGCTTAATGTTCCAGGATACAAATGCTACAGGAAGGATAGAAAGGGAGGCAAGAGAGGAGGGGGAGTGGCATTTTTGATAAGGGATAGCATTACAGCTGTGCTGAGGGAGGATATTCCCGGAAATACATCCAGGGAAGTTATTTGGGTGGAACTGAGAAATAAAAAAGGGATGATCACCTTATTGGGATTGTATTATAGACCCTCTAATACTCAGAGGGAAATTGAGAAACAAACTTATAAGGAGATCTCAACTATCTGTAAAAGTAAAAGGGTGGTTATAGTAGGGGATTTTAACTTTCCAAACATAGAGTGTTAAGGATTTAGATGGACAGGAACTTGTTAAGTGTGTACAAAAAAACTTTCTGATTCAGTATGTGGATGTATCTACTAGAGAAGGTGCAAAACTTGACCTACTCTTGGGAAATAAGGCAGGGCAGGTGACTGAGGTGTCAGTGCGGGAGCACTAGGGAGAGAATAGGGCCCCTCAATGATCAGCAAGGCGGCCTTTGTGTTGAGCCGCAGGAGACGGGGGAGATACTAAACGAGTTAGCATCAGTGGTTACTGTGGAAAAGGACATGGAAGATATAGAATGTAGGGAAATAGATGGTGAGATCTTGAAAAATGTCCATATTACAGAGGAGGGAGTGTCTTGAAATGCACAAAAACGGATAAATTTCCAGGACCTGATCAGGTGTACCCGAGAACTCTGTGGGAAGCTAGAGAAGTGATTGCTGGGCCTCTTGCTGAGGTAGTCGTATCATCGATAGTCACAGGTGAAGTGCCGGAAGACTGGAGGTTGGCTAATGTGGTGCCACTGTTTAAGGAAAGTGATAAGGACAAGCCAGGGAACTATAGACTGGTGAGAGTGATGTCAGTAGTGGGCAAGTTGTTGGAGGGAATCTGAGGGACAGATGTACATGTATTTGGAAAGACAAGGACTGATTAGGGATAGTCAACATGATTTTGTGCGTGGGAAATCATGTCTCACAAACTTGATTGAGTTTTTTGAAGAAGTAACAAAGAGATTGATGAGGGCAGAGCAGTAGATGTGATCTAAATGGACTTCAGTAAGGCGTTTGACAAGGTTCCCCATGGGAGACTGGTTAGCAAGGTTAGATCTCATGGAATACAGGAGGATTAGTTATTTGGATACAGAACTGGCTCAAAGGTAGAAGACAGAGGGTGGTGGTGGAGGGTTGTTTTTCAGACTGGAGGCCTGTGACCAGTGGAGTGCCACAAGGATCGGTGCTGGGCCCTCTACTTTTTGTCATTTACATAAATGATTTGGATGTGAGCATAAGAGGTACAGTTAGTAAGTTTGCAGATGACACCAAAATTGGAGGTGTAGTGGACAGCGAAGAAAGTTACCTCAGATTACAACAGGATCTTGATCAGATGGGCCAATGGGCTGAGAAATGGCAGATGGAGTTTAATTTAGATTAATGTGAGGTACTGCATTTTGGGAAAGCAAATCTTAGCAGGACTTATACACTTAATGGTAAAGTCCTAAGGAGTGTTGCTGAACAAAGAGACCTTCGAGTGCAGATTCATAGCTCCCTGAAAGTAAAATCGCAGGTAGATAGGATAGTGAAGAAGGTGTTTGGTATGCTTTCTTTTATTGGTCAAAGTATTGAGTACAGGGGTTGGGAGGTCATGTTGCGGCTGTACAGGACATTGGCTAGGCCACTGTTGGAATATTGCGTGCAATTCTAGTCTCCTTCCTATTGGAAAGATGTTGTGAAACTTGAAAGGGTTCAGAAAAGATTTAGAAAGATGTTGCCAGGGTTGGAGGATTTGAGCTATAGGGAGAGGCTGGACAGGCTGGGGCTGTTTTCCCTGGAGCGTTGAAAACTGAGGGGTAACCTTATAGGGGTTTATAAAATCATGAGGGGCATGGATAGGGTAAATAGACAAAGTCTTTTCCCTGGGGTGGGGTAGTCCAGCACTAGAGAGCATAGATTTAAGGTGAGGGGGGAAAGATATAAAAGCGACGGAAGGGGCAACATGTTCATGCAGAGGGTGGTACGCGTATGGAATGAGCTGCCAGAGGATGTGGTGGAGGCTGGTACAATTGCAACATTTAAAAGGCATCTGGATGGGTATATGAATAGGAAGGGTTTGGGGGATATGGGCCAGGTGATTAGATTAGATTACTTACAGTGTGGAAATAGGCCCTTTGGCCCAACAAGTCCACACCGACCCTCCGAACAGCAACCCACCCAGACCCATTCCCCTATATTTCACCTAACACAATGGGCAATTTAGCATGGCCAATTCACCTGACCTGCACATCTTTGGACTGTGGGAGGAAACCGGAGCACCCGGAGGAAACCCACGCAGACACGGGGAGAACGTGCAAACTCCACACAGACAGTTGCCTGAGGCTGGAATTAAACCCGGGTCTCTGTGCTAACCACTGTGTCACCATGCCAGGGTGGTTGCAGGTGGGACTAGATTGAGTTGGAATATCTGGTCGGCATGGACAGGTTGGACTGAAGGCTCTGATTCTGTGCTGTCCATCTCTATGGCTATAATAGGAGGAATTAAACAGCATGAGTTTTTAACAAAATGCTGAAGGACGTAGATCTGCTCTGGTTAGACCATGAGACAAGGGAGCAGAAGTAGGCCATTCAGCCCATTGCGTCTGCTCCACCATTTCATTGACTCATGGCTGATCTAATAACCCTCAATTCCATTTTCCTGCCTTTCCTCCCATTTCCCTTGATTCCCTTACAGACCTTTACGAAGCAACACATCAGTTGTGACCCTATATGGAGACATGATGTGGAGATGTTGGTGTTGGACTGGGGTGGACAAAATTAAAAATCACACAACACCAGGTTACAGTCCAACAGGTTTACTTGGAAGCACTAGCTTTCGGAGCGCTGCTCCTCACAACCACCTGCTGAAGGAGCAGTGCTCCGAAAGCTAGTGCTTCCAATTAGACCTGTTGGACTATAACCTGGTGTTGTGTGATTTTTAACTTTGTATGGAGACAGTGAGTGAAATGGTTCTGCAGGGGTCTCAGTCTGTATTGGTCTGGCTGATCTCAGTCGGTGTTCCACAAGAGCCCTCAACGCCCTGGAACTGTGACAGGGAGCTCCCTCCTGACTGCTGAGTGGTGATTCCTGCTCAAAGTGCAGAAGAAAAGGCCATCAGTGAGGACTGGATTGTAGGTGACATCTTGGGTTTCCTGCTGCTGTTTGTCTGCCTTGAGGAAGGCTGGACTTCTCCTGTATGGGGAAGGCGCCCCAGCAATAACTGATAGCTTTAGGAGGACAGGTAGTTCATTGTAGGGTTGTGAGTTCAAGCCCCACTGTGTCAAAATGAGTTAGGAATCCAGTTGCTAGCTGACTGGTGCCAGCAAGTGAAAGTTGCTGGCTCATTAAAGTCCTTCAGGGAAGACAAATGATCATTCTTACCTCCCAGCACACTTTAAGCTGACCCAGCTACTCATAAAACGAAAAGTCTCTTCATCACTTCTTCAGAGGATATGCCAAAGAGTGATCATGTGACCTGATTCGTGCAGCTCATAAATGTGTGGGCAGATTAAAAGAAATTATGCAACAAATTGATCAACATTTGACTGTCCTCATGACTGAACAGAGACAGTGAATTTCTCTCGATATATGATTCAGAATCTTCCTGCGTGGAGTTTTATTGATATTTCAAACTCCACCAGAGATATTTCCAAACCTGTCTCATCAGTCAAATGATTTATTTCTTCAGCATCATAATGAAAAATCCATAACGATTCAAAGTTCTAACTTAATAGAAGTTAGCAACCTCTTCCTTTTGTACCTTCTGAAAAACAAATGAATCTCCACTGTCTAGTTACAGCCCTGGTCTTGACAAAATGGATTTCCTTGTTTACTCAATGGGCGACGGGTGTGAATACAGACCAGTGGATGGATGAATCAAGAGTCCGCAAAGTTGGCTGATTATTTGGAATCTTGAACTCGAAGTTCCACTAGGTTAGAGTCTTAATGCCCCAGTTGCAACTACAGTTGCAAACCCAACTACAGATTAACCTTTAGTTCACTCCCTGTAACCCGTTGTCAACCACAAACTGCTTGAGGCCCACAGACACTCCCTTTTTCACTCCCTGCTCCAGCAAATACTTGACAACTGATTAAAGAACAAACTATTTTAGAGACCAACATCTCCATTTATAGCCCCTTTTCCTCACTTTTCTGAATTCACCTAACAAAGGAGCAGCATTCCGAAAGCCTGTGATTTTAAATAAACCTGTTGGACTATAACCTGGTGTCATGTGACTTCTGCGCTGAAAATGTGTTGCTGGAAAAGCGCAGCAGGTCAGGCAGCATCCAAGGAGAAGGAGAATCGACGTTTCGGGCATGAGCCCTTCTTGAGGAATTCTGACCTTCTGTGACTTCTGACCTTGTTCACGCCAGTCGAAAACCAACACCTCCACATCATGGCGAACTTTTCTGATGATAAAATCAACAATGTGTCAAAATGAATTGCCAGAGGTTTTGTTTTAAATTTACAGGACGTAGGGTTTCACTGCCCATTCCTAATTGCCCAGAGGGCAGTTAACAGTCGGCCATATTGCCATGGGTCTGGATTCATATGTAGGCCAGACCAAGTAAGGATGGCAGTTTCCTTCCCTCAAGGACATTAGTGGACCAGATGGGTTTTCTTTGACATGGTCATTGTTAGAGTTTTTAAAAAATGTAGGCTGTCAGCTGATGACTGGTTCCTGTAGGACAAGCCAGGAGGAAGTTGACTTTGAAGAGGCAGTAGTATCTACTTGGTCCTGCCTCATGCTTAATCTCAAAACAACCCACTGCAAGGTACCCCGCACCTCATACTGTGATCAGAATTCAGTGGGAGCCAGAGCAGCAGACACCTGAAAGAGAGTGCAGGAGAGACATAATGTTCCACCAAGGGACTGGAGATACTGGGCTTGTTCTCCTGAGGATACAAATGATTGAGAGATTTCTTGGCCATAGTCCACACAAAGAAGCAGAGGCATATCCTGCACACTCTGTCAGAGAGACAATTGACTATTAACCTGAGGGTCACTGCCATCACAAGGGATTGGGATAAGGAAGAAGGCAAGGCCTCCATAAACGACCACAGCCTGCAAGGGGATTAAATCCTGGCTGTTCGCTTCATTCTGAACAACTACCTAGTCATCGAGTTAACCGATCTGCCCAACTGGCTGTGAGACTACCCAATATCTCTGAAGTCTAGCATAACCAGAAGACAAAAGATAATTTAATTATTGGAATACTTCAAGGGAGATCTGACTGCACTTTCTCCCAGTAAATGTATAAGTTAAAATAATGCTCATTTTAAGAACTGAAATGTTTCTGAATGGATAGTTCTAAGACAGGAAGAACAATAGAGCGTTTGGGTGTTCAGCAGGACCTCAGTTGCCTCAATAGTCAACCCACTCTCACATATTCACCATTATCCTCTCCACCTGTAACAGCTGCAGCTCCCCATGAATCCTGTCTCCCATTGGGTCCCATCCACAGAGACATTCAGATCCCCTTCCTTTCACAGAGACCCAGTCCTTTATCATTCTCTGCTGATACTATTCACTCTCCTGCACCAGTTCCACTTAACCTGCTCTTTTTTTGGTTATCTCCACATTGTAAGCAAGCACTAGCTGCACCTTCTCCCTCAACCAACATCACCACCTCCCATCCCCCACCCTCACTCTAACTACCCATCACTGCACCCACCCCCTGCCCCCCCAGAGTAGACTAGCTGCATCTGAGCTCATGCTTAAGGTTGTCAAGACCTGTACTGTGTGTCGTCATGGATATGGGAAATGGAAGGATCAGGAGAACTGTTCAGAATTGATTCTCAGGATTTGGGTGTCACTGGCTGGGCTGGGAGTGAGGGACAGGGATTGAGGCGGAGGGAACAGTGAGATTGAGGGGGAGAGGACAGTGGGATTGAGGGGGAGGGGACCATGGGATTGAGGGGGAGGGGACAGGGAGATTGAGGGGGAGGGGACACTGGATTGAGGGGGAGGAAACAGTGGGATTGAGGGGATGGGGACAGTGGGATTGAGGGGAGGGTCAGTGGGATTGAGGGGGAGGAGACAGTGGGATTGAGGGGGATTGAGGGGATGGGGACAGTGGGATTGAGGGGAGGGTCAGTGGGATTGAGGGGGTGGGGACAGTGAGATTGAGGGGGAGAGGACAGGGGGATTGAGGGGGAGGGGACCATGGGATTGAGGGGGAGGGGACACTGGGATTGAGCGGGAGGGGATAGGGAGATTGAGGGAGATTGAGGGGATGGGGACAGTGGGATTGAGGGGAGGGTCAGTGGGATTGAGGGGGAGGAGACAGTGGGATTGAGGGGGATTGAGGGGATGGGGACAGTGGGATTGAGGGGAGGTCAGTGGGAGTTGAGGGGGAGAGGACAGTGAAATTGAAGGGAGGGTCAGTGGAAGTTGAAGGGGAAGGGACAGTGAGATTGAGGGGGTGGGGACAGTGGAATTGAGGGGGTGGGGGCAGTGGCAGTCAAGGAGGAAGGGATAGGGATTGAGGGAAGGTGGAGGGAGGTAGTGCGTGTTGGGGGAGGGTAGTGGGAGGTGAGGAGGAGTGGGGGGGAATGAGGGGGAGGGAGAGTTGTGTTGCAGAGGTGTTGAGGATGATGGGAAGGGAAGTTGAGGAGGAGTGGGAGGGGGAGTTGAGAGACAGAGAGAATTGTGTTGGAGGGGTATTGAGGGGTAAGGGGCAGTGGGAGTTGATGGGAGGGAGGAGGGGAGTAGAGGGAGAGATGGAGAGGTAGGAGTGGGTGTTGAGGGGGAGGGGCTGCAGTGGGTGTCGGGTGAGGAATTTTGAGGATAGGGTTCCAATCTAATGGTATCCTCAGATACCTGAAAAGATGTAATATCCTGCCTCGCTTTCGGGATAGCAATTCAGAAGTGGATAAGCTCACTACAGTGCGCCTCCCTCATTGCCTCTGAAAAATCTGATCATTTAACCCGCTCACCCAGAGCAGTCTGAGTCAGGACCACAGTGGACATTGTATTTCTCACTGGAATTTCCAGGACAGCCAATACTGGTGACCAAGACTGGACTAAGCTGTGTCGACTTTCATGAAGACATCCATTATTAAAATCCCTTGACTACTTTTTGATGCTTATGGTCGAGAATGAATTTTTTGCCAAGTTAATCACCTGCACAACTTCACAGTGAATGGGTATCTGATGAAAGCTTTAGGCTTCTCTGTCACTCAACCTTTCAGAAGGTTAACAGTTATCGTTAGATTTTAAAGACTGTTTTGTTATTCCCTGACTTCCTATTAATTATGAATGTGTGTTGATGACCCTCTGATGGCAGAGATACGGTCAGTGGAAAGCTTCTGTTGTATCTTAAGCTGCAGCAGATAATGTTATCGCCTAGGACTGCTCTCACCATGGTTACAGTGTGAAGTTTAGTCTTGTGTTGGATGTCAGCTGTCTGACAAACAGCATCTCAAATGGTAAAGTAAACTTGCCGCATATTTATAATCTGTTTATCGCAAAACTTTGTGTGAGCTAATAAAGAGCTGGGAATTCTACAACTCATCAAGCTCCCCATGGAAAACCACAAGTGTCCTCTCATCCTTAGGCACTCTAATACATTCCCAAATTTCATGATCATTTTCAGTCACGCAGCATCTTTAACCTGATTTTTAAAAAAAAAAATCGCAAATTCTCTCCCGGCACCAGTCGGTGAAGAGGAACGGTTCAAGGATTTGTCAAAGTGCTTCTTCTTGACGTATGAACTTGAAGAGGAGGAGAGGATAGTGAAGAGATCAAGGGATCTATTCAGAGTTCCTTTCCAACGCTTTTGGGGCTTTTCTGATGGCAGGGCGGTGACTTCTGGAATTTGACAACGAGTGTGGCTGTAATTCCCCAGGGAGGGTCAAATATTTCAGGACCCGTTCGCATAAGGCAATACCAGGTATAGGACAAGCTTCTGGCAAAGAGATTTGGGCAGAGGCTGCGGAGAGGACATGCTGCTATCAGATTGCACCAGGCTCCCTGACCACCTGATGAAGGAGCAGTGCACCGAAAGCTAGTACTTCCAAATAAACTTGTTGAACCATAACCTGGTGCTGTGTGATTTTTAGCAAGGGAAATGGAGTGTAATAATGAGGAAATCTTGCTACAATTGTACAGGTAAATCCACACCTAATGTGTATCTTTCTGGTCTCCAAAAGGAGAGACCTACCAGGTTGATTCCTGGAGTGAAGAGGTTACTTTCTGAGGAGAGATTGGGCCTATAATCATTGGAGTTTCAAAGAATGAGAGATAATCATACTGAAACATATATATTCTGAGTTGATCTGACAGGACTTGCCACTCACAGGGCAATCTCAAGCTAAGGAGCAAAAAGATGGGGATGAATAAGAATGTCTTCTTACATAGGGTTGTTAATTTTGGCTTCACAGCCTCACAGAGCAGTGGAGGCTGCTGTGTTATTAAAGAAAAGTTTAAAAACACATACCAACACTTTCAAGAACAGCTTCTTCCCCGACTGTTACCAGATTTGTGAATGCACTTCTCATTTATTAGAGTTGATCTTTCTCTGTACCTCCTCTGTAGCTTATTCTTATACAAAAGCTTAAACAGAAGTACCAATACTTTCAAGAACAGCTTCTTCCCCGCTGTAACTTGAAAGGGTTCAGAAAAGATTTACAAGGATGTTGCCAGGGTTGGAGGATTTGAGTTATAGGGAGAGGCTGAACAGGCTGGGGCTGTTTTCCCTGGAGCGTCAGAGGCTGAGGGGTGACCTTATAGAGGTTTGCAAAATTATGAGGGGCATGGATAGGGTAAATAGACAAAGTCTTTTACCTGGGGTTGGGGAGTCCAGAACTAGAAGGCATAGGTTTAAGGTGAGAGGGGAAAGATATAAAAGCGATGGAAGGGGCATCTTTTTCACTCAGAGGGTGGTATGTGTATGGAATGAACTGTCAGAGGAAGTGGTGGAGGCTGGTACAATTGCAACATTTAAGAGGCATTTGGATGGGTATATGAATACGAAGGCGTTGGAGGGATATGGGCCGGGTGCTGGCAGGTGGGACTAGATTGGGTTGGGATATCTGGTCGGCATGGACAGGTTGGACCAAAGGGTCTGTTTCCATGCTGTTTATCTCTATAACTCTATTACTTTTCTGAATGGACCTTGCAAATTTTAAATTTAATATTGATCTTGCTCTCTGTGCACCTTCTCTGCAGCTGTAACATTGTATTCCTTCTATTACCCTAATGCACTTTGTATGGTATGATCTGCATGTACTGTAAGCAAAACAAAACTTTTCACTGCAGCTTGGTACATGTGACAATAATAAGTCAAATCCAAAAAATACTCAGCATTTTGTTCTGTTACCCTGATGCGCTTATATAAGGTATGATTTGCCTGGATAGCACACAAAACAATACTATACACTGTATCTCAGTACACGTGACAATAATAAATCAAATCATATACTAATAATAGTTAAGATTGATTTAGATTTTTGATTCAGGACAGAATCAAGTGCTATGGAGAGCAGGCAAGGAAGTGGGTATGGAGGGTGTGGTTACACCAGCCATGATCTTACTGAATGGCTTATTGCAAGTTCAAGGGCCAAAGGCCCCTCCTGCTCCTAGTGCTTAGTCTTTTATGGAATCTCTACTGCTAATATCACCAGCACTGCATTCCTGAGTCTGGAGAACTCTCTCTGCCCTGTATTCCATTTCCCCCATTTAGAATTGCAACAATAGCATTCTGCATCAGCCTCTGGTTTCCAGTGCAGTTTCTCTTTAAGAGGGTCAGATTAACTTTACAAACAGAAGGCTGATTACTGATAGCAGTGAACGCTGCTCAGCTCTCTGCTGAGTATAGAGGCAGCCATTTGTGGGGGAGGCTATTCAGACTAATGCTATAATCAGCTTAAGGAGGTGACAGCCTCAAGTTTATGTGCTTATGTCTTTATAACATTGTCAATTGCAAACCCCCCAAGCATGAAAAGCAGAGCAAATCAATTTTTAATCTCTCTACATTTTGCAAAGATGAGCCAACTACTGTCTTGTGGCCTGAGTAACTATATTGATTTCATGAACCAACTTGCTGCCTCCCCCATGACATCACCTTGAATAGTCAGGTCCAGATTCTTTCAGCTAGGATGGACAGTTAACAGTTACTGCTGCATCTCCATGTTAACCATAGTCCAACCAATCAGCACACTCTTCCTATGCTGTATAAATTAGTGTTCCCTTTCCAAGTTTGGGTTCTTGTGTGTCGCTCCTGATGGGTGTGAGACAAAAAAACTTTGACTTTGTGTCTCTTTTTAGCAATTTTTGAACAATAGTATTTATAAAATTCTTTTTTTCTTTTCTTTAGAAATTATTAATTTCTGTGGTAGATTAATAGTGATATTTTTTAAAAAGTGCTCATACAAAACAAAGAGTAGGAGCAGGCCATTCAGCCCCTCAATCCTGCTCTGTCATTCAAATCCACATTCCCACCTACCCCCGATAACCTTTCACCCCCCATTGTTTAACACACATTCGCCCTAAAAATATTCAAGGACTCTGTTTTCTCTGCTTTCTCAGGGAGTGCGTTTCAAAGATTTATGATCCTTTGAGAGGAAGAACTTAGCTCAATGTCTCTTGTTCAAGGGGCAAGTGACCCCTAGATTGAAACTAGAATAATCAAGCAATATAACATGGCCATCTGCAACTATATATGGAACGTAAATGCTAAATCATTTTAGATTCTCTCTCTTTTTGGCAAACCACACAATAGTTTTCATCGTGAATGTTTTACTCTGAAATGGTGCTCTTAATATTTATGGGTTGTGAAATTGATTGTGAAGAAGTTGGATCCAGTACTGATCATGCTTATGTCCAATTGCCGCTGCATGTGCAGATAGTTTCAGTAGATGCCTCTGTAATATCCATAAACAAATCAGCTGAAAGCTGCTCTACACCCCGTGTTGCAACAAAGTTGTGCTCAAGGTGTACAGAAGGTTTTTGTAAACTATCGCCTTCTGGGAACCTGCTCTAGTTGGGCCTTAGTGGCTGAGTCACGTGACACCTCAGTGTTCCGAGAATCGCCTGCGCCCTGAACAATATAGATCAGTGACTGGATTACAGATGTTGTCTGTGATCTAAACTCCATTGTCCAGATCAATGGACTCTACAGGACCCCTGAAAAGGTAGGCCCTACAACAGCCTGATAGTTGAGCATTTGTGCAGGAAGAAACATATCAGGCTTGTAGTTATTTTTGTAATTTCGAAGTGAAAATTATTATCTTGCCCCCACTTCAGATAATAGTTTCCACTTTGCTTCCTGTTTTGGACAGGACCCTTCACGTCATGTTTGAGGTTGTCATGGTGTTTCAGTGCTTGGCCTACCCCTGCTGAGGACCCCAGTGATCAATGGAATCTCCTTCTTTTGTCATTAAGAAAGCAACATTGCTAGAGTTGTAGCAAAATACTTCTCTGCTTCTGACTCTTGGCTTGACCAGTGATATTTAGCGATTTGGGAACAATGAAGTAACTGCGGAAGGATCAGGGAGAATGGAAAGCTGATGGTCAAATGGCTGCCAGCCTGAAAGAGCAACAGGTAGTGGACTTGAACAGAAATTCCTTCAGGGTTCGAAGGTGACATGAAGAAGTGGACCATGTGGGAAACAAGGAAGTGGTCAGTTGGAATCAAATGAAAGATGTGGGGAAATTGCGAGATATGTCAAGTGTGAGGGGGCTGGTTCTGAAGATGTGTAGGTGAGTTTAAATATGGGAGGGTTAACAGGAGAGCTGAAGGACGGTGAATGCAGAGTAGAAAGGGCAGGCTTACGTCGGACGGAGATGGAAATCAATGCTGATGAAGGATAACTTGAGGTGAGATGGGGCAAGGTGGGGGTGTGAGCACAGGAAGATGAACTGCTTGAAGGAGGAGTGAAGGGAGAGATTGCAGTACGATTTGGAGATTATGACCAAGTTGTGAGACATTGGTAACAGACAATTTGTTGTCACCTGTGAGGCCCATTTCAGTCCCAAAGCTGTGAAGTTATTGTGATTGTCCACAATATGGTCATCTAGGGCAAGGACTTTGACTTAGAGTCATTGAGTCATGGAGTCATACAGTCATACAGCAGGGAAACAGACCCTTCAGCCCAACATGCCCATGCTGACTAGGTTTCCCAAACTAAAGTAGCCCAATTTGCCTGCGTCTGGTCCATATCCCTCTAGACCTTTCCTATTCATCTACTTGTCCAAATGCCTGTTAAATATTGTAATTGTACCAATCTCTATTACTTCCTCTAGCAGTCTTTCCGTACACGCACCACCCTCTGCGTGAAAAAGTTGCCCCCTTTAGGTCCCTTTTAAATCTTTACCCTCTCACTTAAAACCTATGCCCGCTAATTTTGAACTCCCCTAGCCTGGGAAAAAGACCTTATTTATGTTCCATATGATTCTATAAACCGTTATAAGGTCACCCCCCTCAACCTCCTCCTCCCCAGGTAAAACAGTCCCAGTCTGTCCAGCTTGTATTTCTTAGCACAAAGTGGGAATTGGCTTATATGTCGTGAAATCTTCTGGAGGGAAACGTGGATGGGGAGGGGAGTTGGGTAGAAATTAAATCTTTGAACTAGGCACTGCTTGATCTATGATTGAGAAATCTGCATAGCATGAATAAGTGATTTTTTAAAAAAAAAATTCATTCACAGGATGTGGGTGTCACTGGCTAGGCCAGCATTTATTGCCCATCCCTAATTGCCCAGAGTCAACCACAATTGCTATGGGTCTGGAGTCACATGTAGGTCAGACCAGGTAAGAATGGCTGTTTCCTTCCCTAAAGGAACCAGATGGGGTTTTCCTGACAATAAATTCATTGTCATCATTAGACTCTTAATTCTCCATTTTTAAATCAATTCAAATCTACCATGATGGCAGTCAAACCCTGATCCCCAAAACATTGCCTGGATCGCTGGATTAATAGATCTGGTGATAATACCAGTAGGTTATCACCTCCCTTGTATCAGGCAATCTCGGGAATTCAATGTTCTACCTCTGTAAGTTTTCTGTTGATTCTACCAGTCTGTTCTGCTAGTTTCTGATTACCGACCAACATGGAAACCTTTGCAATGAGGTCACCACTTTCCTCGGGCTTGCTGTCATAGTAAAGGCTGGGAACGGGGTCACGCTCAACAGGATTGCATCAATACTTGTGAAGAGTTCTGTAGATGAAAGGGTTTACGAGACGTTCACTGAGAACTTCCCTCTTCCATGGTTTTTGATTGAAGTATTTCACACAGTGCCGTGACTGCATTTAGACTTTGCTCCATTGAGCTTATTATTAACAGAGAGGTTGTTTCTTTTGGTGATAAATCCACTTGCACATTATCATGGTGCTAATGGATTGCAAGAAATGGTTACCACCAAAATTGCCATTAATCACCAGTTATCAAGAAAAAGGGCAGGACAAACTTTCATTAATGGGGGAATGAGTTTAAGAGTCGTGAGGTTTTGTTGCAGCTCTACAAAAACCCTGGTTAGACCACACTTGGAATATTGTGTCCAATTCTGGTCATCTCATTATAGGAAGGATGTATACTTTTGGACAGGATGCAGAGGAGACTTACCATGATGCTGCCTGGATTGGAGGGCTTGTCTTATGAAGAGAGATTGAGTGATCTCGGGTTTTTCACACTGGAGAGAAGAAGGAAGAGAGGTGACTTGATAGAGGTGTACAGGGTAATGAGAGGCATAGTTAGAGTAGATAGCCAGAGACATTTCCCCAGGGTAGAAATGGCTGTCACGAGGGGTCATACTTCTAAGGTGATTGGAGGAAGGTAATGGGGAGATGTCAGAGGTAGGTTCTTTATGCAGAGAGTGGTGGGTGCAGGGAATGCCCTGCCAGGGGTGATACTGGAGTCAGATATATTAGGGACATTTAAGCGTCTGCTGAACAAGCACATGGACAGCAGTAAGGGGTGTGTAGGTTAGGCTGGTCTTAGATTAAGATAAAAGCTCTGCTCAACATCGCGGGCCAAAGAACCTGTACTGTTCTATGCTCTATGTTCTAAACATTCTCCATTTTCAGTGGTGAATAATTAATATTGTCAAAGATTTACACTAACTCTACACTGGCACAAGGCTGGCACTTCCAGTGTGAAAGTGATATCTGATGCAAAAGATTTTACGCTGATTATAGCCATGGCTGTCAAAATGCAGGCATTGGAGCAGATGCATTGCACAAATCTTTGTAAGAGTCTGTCGTCAGTAACTTCCAGCTCACACCCCACTAAACACCCTCCGCTCCCCCCCAACCCAAGTTGAATGAGGAACATGCTCTTTCTCTCTGAGTGTAATCCCAGCTGCTTTCACTCTAGTTGGAATTTGAGATAGGTCATAATGAGGAGAATGGCTGACCTGACTGTGCAGAACTTGTGGGGTTCACGGTAACTGTATGTTTGTTTCCTCAATGGTAGTACCTGAGGGGGGGAGGGGAGGATGTTCAGGAGCACATCAGGACCTGACCCAGGTTTGAGGCTGCACAGAAGCGTGCATGTTCGATTTATACAAAGACATCTGCTTCACAGCGGCTGTGAGAAAACAGGGCAATTCTTATCATTGCTCGTGTGCAGAAACAGTTTGCAGAATATTATGAATAAGTTTAAGGAGAAGGAGCGAATTACTGCAGATGCTGGAATCTGTCCTGAAAACAAGACATCGCAGCAGGTCAGCCAGCATCCATGGAGAGGGAGAGAGCACGCTAATGTTTCGAGTCCAGATGACTCTTCAACAGAGGTTTAAAGAGAATACTGGTGATTACAGCCTTGGATGCTTAAAATTCATTTGAAATGTCGTCAATTCTCGACACGATGATTGCGTTTTTGTGCAACTCTGCGTTATAGAAAAACTGCGCTTTAGAAACAGCGCTTAAAGTGTTGGCGATGTCATCATGTTACAGCCAACACACATTTTAAAAGTTTGCACTTTAGAAACAATGTCCCAATTTGTCAATTGTGTCACAGTGAATTCACCTTGACGAAGCGCACGTTATAATAGAACAACTTGGATAACAAAGTAGTGATGGAGGAGTAGAAAAACATGTTACAAAATCTATAATTAAACCTGATGTGAGTAATTATCCAACTGGTTAACTCGTCTTCAAGTTTTGTTGCCCTGGGTAACACATCATTTCCCAACAAGACAAAGCCTGGGAGGTAGCTATTAGTTGATCAGACAGCTATGGAATTGGGATGTTATTCCGAGAGGAGCCTTGAGTTGAGGTACTCTTCGCTTTCCTTCCCAGTGGGGAACCAGAAGGTCTTTGGATTTGGGCCTGTCTGATCTGGCAGAGCTGAGGTTAGACACTCTTTGCATGGGGGATCAAGAGTGCAAACACTCTCCTTAGGGCCTGACCCACACATCTTTACCAACAATGGATAGAGTGATGACAGAAATGATCTTGCTTTGTTTATAGAGTCATAGAGATGTAGGGCAGCGTGGTGGCTCAGTGGTTAGCACTGCTACCTTACAGCACTAGGGACCTGGGTTCGATTCCACCCTCGGGTGACTGTCTGTATGGAGTTTGCAGATTCCCCTTGTGTCTGAGTGGGTTCTCTCCCACAGTCCAAAGATGTGCAAGTTAGTTGGATTATCCATGCTAAATTGCACTGTGGTTGTGTAGGGTAGGTGTGTTAGCCTTGGGAAATGTAGAGTTATAGGGATGGTCCTGGGTGGGATGCTCTTCAGAGACTTGTTGGGCTGAATGGCCTGTCCCCACAATGTAGGGAATCTGTACAGCTCACCAAAGACCTTTTGGTCCAACCCGTCCATGCCGACCAGCTATCCTAAATTAATCCAGTCCCATTTGCCAACAGTTGGCCCATATTCCTTCAAATCCTTCCTATTAATGTACCCATCTGGATGCCTTCTGAATGTTGTAATGGTGTTGATGGTGTTTTCACTGGGTTAAATTTTGGAGAAGGGTCACTGGACCTGAAGCATTAACTCTGTGCCTTTCTCCACAGATGCTGCCGGACCTGCTGTGTTTTTCCAGTGTTCTCTGTGTTTGTTTCCCCAACTTAAGGCCTGAACTGCTCAACAGGGCTTAATTAGAATGAGTCTCCTCTGGTGATGAAGGAGGATTGTAGTGAATCATACTTGTTGACAGAATTCCTGAAAAATAGTCAATCAGTTTGAAAAGGGAAGGGGAATAATAACAATCTAGTATCTGTATCACAGATCCGGCCTGAGTGGCCAGACTGGGCTAAGTTTACAACTTCCACATTGTGGCTATAGAAACTTGATTTGATTTATTTATTGTCACATGTATGTTGTAAAAATACAGTGAAAAGTGTTGTACAGTGTCACCACTCTCCGGCACCATCTTAAAGCACAGAGGAATAAACCAAAGCATAGAATATAAAGGCAGAAGAATGAAGAAATAAAGAAGAAGTGTCCAACCTTATAGTTGGATTTATTGCGATGGCAAGTAGACATGGAAGTGTGATGAAAGGATTGAAAATAGGAAGTGCGTCTTTATGGAAAAAAATTGTGTCTAATGATTCAAGGTAAAACGTTCATCGTTTCCTTTTTGTCCGTCGCTAATTGAAAAATTCAAGGTTCGCAGATTTGCAAACTAGGTTCTCATCTGGAATTTGTAATTAACCTGACTTTGGGGCCGATATTCGTTCTGTTCATTAGCATCTAACTGTTATTAGGCATCTGTTAATTTGTTTCTGTCCAATAGTCACTGCATGTGTGTCTGGGTACTAAACCTCGATTGTTTTGTAATTTTTTTATTTCAAAAATATACTTTATTCATAAAATGATTTGATGGTCTGTACATTTGATCATGCCATACATATGTCCACATTTACAAACACAGATTCGAATTTATCCTTGTCATATACAGGTCTGTGCATTTTTCAATCTTATACATATATTTGGCTGAGGCATCAGCAGAGCCCAAAAAAACGTCCGCATGGGCCCCCTGTTCTTTTTTAGGCAGGCCGATGTTACACGGTGGTCTTTCCCCACCGCACCTTGGCGGCAGCTGCCCCAAGCTTCAGCGCGTCCCTCAACACGTAGTCTTGGACCTTGGAATGTGCCAGTCTGCAACACTCGGTCGGGGTCAACTCCTTCAGCTGGAAGATCAACAGGTTTCGGACCGCCCAGAGAGCGTCCTTCACCAAGTTGATGATCGTCCAGGCGCAGTTAATGTTCGTCTCGGTGTGAGTCCCGGGGAACAGGCCGTAGAGCACGGAGTCCCGCGTCACGGCGCTGCTCGGGACGAACCTCGACAAGCACCACTGCATTCCTCTCCAGACTTCCTCTGCATAGGCACATTCCAGAAGGAGGTGTGTGACTGTCTCGTCCCCCCCGCAGCCACTTCGAGGGCAGCGTGCGGTGCGGCAGAGAGTCTGGGCGTGCATGAAGGATGATTGTTTTGTAATGTTCAGTGAAACCCAGAAAGAATATACTTCAGTGACCCACCCGCTTACTCAGATACATCCTGCCCATTGTTTGGAGATGCACTGTTTTCGTCTGACTCAGTGAAAATTCTAACAGCATTTCACAGAGATCTCCATATGCGTCGATGGAGATGCGTTGGTGTTTCTGGTTCAAGGGGATAATGTCAGTCCAATTCTACTGGGTTCCAGTACAATTAAAGACCCAGGGTCACTGAACCTAAATCTAATTGGATATTAACACACACCCTCTCCCACTTCCTCCTGGACATAATCCAGACTGCCCATTGCCCTCCAGCAGAATCTCCAGCCAACCCTTTGACCTTGTTCCACATACCTCTGACTTCCTCCCAGCTCTTAATCCACATTTCCCATTCCCTCCCAGGAGAAGGAGCCCAGGATTGGAATTCTCTCCCAAGGAGAACAGATGGCGAATCAGAGGGTGGCAGTGCTTCAGCTCAGCAGTGCCACCTGAGGGCACTATGGCCACTACTGGAAGGACAGCCAGCATTCCAAGATGGTGGAACAACCCAGGTTACAAGTAACTCATAAGATTGTTGTGGGGCTTTGTCGCCACCTCTGAACTGGGAGGTTCAAGTTCCATCTGCTCCAGAGGTGTGCAATAACATCTCTTGAACCGGTTGATGAGAAACTATCTACAAATGGGTCATGTGGAGGCGTACTGGGAGTAGGATGTGTCGGAGGGATTTCAGGGAGAGGCAACCTCAGCAGTAGCTGTGACCTGACACACCCCCTACATCTGATTTCAAGGACTGATTGCCTTTGAACGAGGGAACTGCCTCCTCCCCACTCCATTCTGTACCTGCTGTCCCCACCACACGGTGACAGGCCTGAATGGAACTGAGTTAATGCCAGCAGTGTGGTGCAACCAGACCGTCCATTGTCCCTCAAGGGTTTCAAGTGGGAAAGTTGAGCAGAGCCCAGCTTTCTCCTCCCAGAGCTTCATTCCGTAGGAGATGTATGACGAAGAAGATGCCTTTCCTACCTCCGAGCTCTCTGTCTGGCAGGGCAGAAGAATCTGACTACCCTTTCAGATCCATGATCTGTCATCAGAGTCCATCAGGCCTTCACTTGTCTCTCTCAGTCTGGGACTACTGGTTCATTGAAAGTACAGGATAGCTCAGTGGGCTGGATGGCTGGTTTGCGAGGCACAGTCAAGCAAACCACCTGGGTTCAATTCCTACAGATTTTACTTTTCCTCTTTATTCATCCATGGGATGAGGGCGTCACTGCCTGGCAGCATTTATTGTCCAGAGGGCAGATCAGAGTCAAACCACATTGCTGTGGGTCAGGAGTTACATGTAGGACAGACCAGGTAAGGATGGCATATTCCTTCCCTAAAGGGTATTAGTGAACCAGATGAGGTGTTTTTATCCCCCCTCCTGACAATCAACAATGGATTCATGGTCATCATTAGACTCTTAATTTCAGAGTTTTCTGCTATTGAATTCAAATTCAACACTTGCCATAATAGGACTCGAACCTGTGTCTCTGGATTAAGAATCCAGCAATAATACCACTAGGCCATCACCTCCCCTCTACTAGGAAGGACTGTCCTTCACAATCTCTTCCCTCACCTGAGGCATGGTGACCCTCCGGTTGATCCACCATTATCTCTCTCTCTCTCTCCCCCTAATGTCAGAGCAGCCGTATGTCTATGGTGACTTTACCTTTATAATAAAGAAGGAGACCCTTTGGCCTGTCAAGTCCATGCTAAGTCTCTGAGAGTTTTTCTCTCGTCTCTGTATTATATATACTATACAGTGGGAGAGAATAAGGACAATCCATTTGTGTGGACAGTAAATGTATTAGCCTTCTTGCCCATGCACAGTAAGGAGGTGGAAATCTGCACTCAGCGTTTCCCCGGTCCCTTTGCTAACAGATGTGAAAGTCTGTTCTTGTTCCTCACTCCAGTCACTAAGAGAATCAATCACGTAGAGACCAGCCATCAGAATCCTGAAGTGGCTGTTTCGTACCCACGGGCCATGTGTCTTCTTTGACTGCAAGTTGTTAGAAAGAAAAACCTCTTGTCATCCCGACATCAACACACAGTCTCCAGAGGGCACACAGTGTTGATGTTCCATGTTCAGATTAACACTTTGTTCAATGAGTAAAAGAGCCAAGGGGCATAATTGTAGCGAAGGGTAAATATTCTTACAGAGCCGATGTATAATCTAAAGTGAGATCAGGCCAGTCAAGAGGCAACTTAATGAAGCCAGAAACAGCAGAGGCAGCTCTTGTGTTGAACATGCTACTGTTAGAAAGGAAAGTTTTGCATTTACATAGCACCTTACCAAACCACTGGGCATCCCAAAAGGCTCCACAGCCAATGACGTACTCTGAAATGTAGCTACACTTGTTATGCACAGTGGTAATGATTAGATAATTTGCAAATGTTGATTGAAGGAGAAATATTGGCCATTGTGATACAATGGTAGTGTCCCTAACTCTGAGTCAGGAGACACATGTTCAAGTTCCACCTAATCCAGCGATGTGCCACAACAACTCTGAGCAGGTTGATTAGAAAATACCTACAGGTGAAAACACCCATCTCCCCCAATAGTTTCAGAGGGTTTTGTTTATGTCCATCTGAGAAGGCAGGCAGGACCTGGATGAACATCTTACCTGAAAGATAGCACTTCTGACAGTGCAGCAACCCTTTAGTACTGTCAGTACTTGATGCTTAAGTCCTTGGAATGAAAGAACCATCAAATGTGACACAGCAGACCCCTTAAAAATGGAGTTCCAGGATTTCAGTGATGACAAAGAAACAATGATAAATGCCAAAGTCAGGATGTTAAATAGGAGAATTTGCAGGTGGAGGTGCTTCTACGAATCTGATGCCCTGTGTATCTGATACACCATTTTTCCAGACGAGAGAGGTCACAGATTTGGGAAGTGCTGCTGAAAGAACCTTGGTGAGTTGTTGTAATTCATCTTGTACACATGCACCTACGGTTCATTGGATGGTGATGGGAGTGAATGTTTAAGTCAGCTCCTGATCAAGAGAATGCTTTGTTTTGGATGATGTTGAACTTGAGTGTTGTTGGAGCTGCAGCCATCCAGGCAAGTGGGGAGTATTCCATCACACTGCTGACTTGTGCCTTGTAGATGGTGGACAGGCTTTGGGGAGTCAGGAGGTGTGTTACTCACTGCAGTATTCTTCGCCTCCGACCTGCTGCTGTAGCCACAGTATTTATACGGCAAGTCCAGCTGTGTCTCTGGTCAATGGTAAGCTCCTGGGTATAGATAGTGGGGATTCAGTGACGGTAATGCCATTGAATATCAAGGGGAGATGGTTAGCTTGTCTCTTATTGGAGTTGGTGATACTTGTGGACAGTGTTTGTCACTTATCAGCAGGATGTCACTCCAGAATAAGGCACAGTAAAACACTCCAAACCAGTGTTTTACAAAGATTTATTGTAGCCTCCTGGCTTTTGTACACTTTGCCTCTGTTTTAAAAGACCAGGATTCCATATCCTTTTCAACTACTTTCTCAGCTTGCCCTGCCATCTTCAAAGGTTTGTGAACATTTGCACCCAGGTCCCTCGGCTCCTGCATCCCCTTTAGAATTGTCCTCTATGTGCCCCTTCTTGTTCCTTCCAAAATCAATCACTTTGCCCTTTCCTGCCACAAATTCCATTTCTGTGTTTCTGCCTACTTCACCACGCTCTCTGCATCCTCTTGCCACCATCCTCCTGACAGGCCACTGTAATTCCGAGTTTTGTGTCTTCCCCAAATCTTGAAATTTAACTCAAGTCCAAGTTACCTATGGGGTAGCCACAGGGGTGTTCCTTGTGGAGCTACATTGTAGATCCACCTCCTGCCCAAGACAGAACTGTTCGCCTCATGCCCTTTGTTCATTGGCTTTGAGCCAATTTCCAATCTGTGCTTCAATCCTTAATGTTGCCAGTCACATTGAATCATTCTCCAAAGGATAGCCTTGGGCAGCAGAGAAATATGCTGTTGCTTGTCATCGCTACAAATGAGAGTTTTATGAAGAACCTTAAAGCGACACGATCAAGAAGGTCACGTTTTGAAGAGATTTGGAGAATGTAAGAATGATAGGATTGGAGATTACTCGTTTGTAGGTTGTTTGGGGCGGATTACCTTAGTATCCACTCATTCCTATGGAAATTAGTTTAATTAGAAACTATTCAATCACCAACAGCCTTTGCAATCCCATTAAATTTCAGGATACCCCTTCCCTTCCAAAAGCATCAAGCTAGTTTAATCACATGGCTGCTGAAAACAGACTACAATGAGTTGGCTTCTTGTTTTACACCTCATTTACATTGAAGTCAATAGAAAAATAAATTAGGAGAGATGTAAGAGATATGAAAGATATCAAGGAGTATGTGGAAACTGTGAGAACACAGTATTGAGGTAGAACAGAGTTTTCCAATATTGTCTCACAATGTGCGAATGGGTCACATTTTAATTTTTCTCTCATTTTGATGGTGGAGGGGTGGTGCTGATGAGCACATTTCAGAAAGATAAGGTTTGCCGCAATAGGAAGCATGAATTTCAGAAAATAAAAGCCCAAACATTTGGTGTTGACTTGTTGGGCCAAAGGGCCTGTTTACACACTGTAGGCGAATCTAATCTAATCTAATCTCAAAATTTGAGCTGACAAGTGGTAAGCAACATTTGTGCCACACAAATGCCAGACAATGACTGTCTCCAATGAGACAATCTAGCCAACACCCCTTAAGATTTAATGGTGTTACCATCACTCAATTCCCCTACTATCAACATCCTGGGAGTGAGCATTGAGCAGAAACTCAACTGGATTCATAATGTTACTGGCCTCTTAACCTTTTCTTTTCTAAAGAAAATGGCCCCAGGTTTTCCTAACGACGGTATCGTCCTTATGACACGTTTTGCACCTCCTCCAGTGCTTCCGTATCCATCCTATAGGATGGAGATCGGAACTGCTCACAGTAATCCAGAGTTAAAAATCACACAACACCAGGTTATAGTCCAACAGGTTTAATTGGAAGCACTAGCTTTCGGAGCGCTGCTCCTTCATCAGGTGGTTCGGAGCAGCGCTCCGAAAGCTAGTGCTTCCAATTAAACCTGCTGAACTATAACCTGGTGTTGTGTGATTTTTAACTTTGTACACCCCAGTCCAACACCGGCATCTCCACATCACAGGAATCCAAGCCTCCTGTGACCAAGATTCATCACATGATCAAAACTTCTTTATCTTTATTTTGTTATTCTCTCAAAATGAATCTCAGTGTTTGGTTTGCATTTTGTTAATCTGGTAGAAATGTACAATTATCAAAAGAAGGTTAACATTTAATTCTACATCAAGACTAGCCTCAGCATCCCTTCATGACGAAGGGGTAAATATTACTCCACTTCTAGTTTCCGCCTGGCCTGTGAGAATGTTGGAAAAAGTTGTCCTTTTCTTCAGAGGGAATAATAATGAGGCTTTGCTAAAACTATACAGGGCACAGCTGGACTACTAAGAACACTTTTGTCCTTTATCTAAGGAAAGATTATATTCTTTGGAGGCAATCCAGAGAAGGTTCACTCAATTCATATTAGGTATGGAGGGACTGTCTTATGAGGAGAGGTTGGATAGACTGGGTCTGGATTCTTTGGAATATGAAAGAATGAGAGGTAACCTTATTGAAACATACACAATTTTTAAAGGAGTTTTTAGGATAGATGGGTAGAGGTTGCTTCCCCTTGTGGAAGAGGCGAGGGCTCGAAGCTTATAATCTCAGAATGAAAAGTCTCACATTTAAGACAAAGATGAGAAGGAATTTCTTCTTTCAGCAAATGGTGAATCTGTGGAATTCTTTATTCCAAAGAACTGTAGAGGTTGGTCATTACGTACATTCAAGACTAAGACAGACTAATTTTTTTGATCAGTGGGGGAATTAAAGGCTGTGGAGAAAAGGCAGGATTATCAGGTCAGGCATGACCTCACTGAATGGCAGAGGTAAACTCGATGGGCTGAATGGCCTACTTCTGCTCCTATATCTTACAGTCTAATGGACCAGACTAGACTGGGTTGCTACCTTCAGTTCCACAGACAGGGCAGCTGTTTGGCTGAGAAATGACGGGGACTGTGGGAGCTGTGTGAATGTGGTACAGCATGAGGGCGTGTCTGCGGGCCGAGAGGGCGGAAAACTCTCTGGATCGAGCTGTTCAGAGATTTGCTGTGACTCAAAGGGTAGAGCAGAAGGAGGCCATTCAGCCCATCATCGTTTGAATCAGAATCATATCCCTACAGTGTGGAAACAGGCCTTTCGGCCCAAAAAGCCCACAGCGACCCTCCGAAGTGCAACCGACCCAGACCCATTCCCTCATTCTATTATCCTTACCCCTGACCAATGCACCTAACCCACACATCCCTGAACACTATGTGCAATTCAGCATGGCCAATTCACCCTAACCTGCACACCTTTGGATTGTGGGAAGAAACCTATGCAGACACGGGGAGAATGTGCAAACTCCACACAGTCACCTGAGGCTGGAATCAAACCCAGGTCCCTGACACTGTATGGCAGCAGTGCTAACCACTGTACCGCTCTCACTCCTACCTCCAAGTTAGAAGGGTCATGGGTTCAAGTCTGAAGCCTGATCCAGGCTGTCGCTTCAGTGCAGAGCTAAACAGGTGCTGCAGTGTGCTCGGTGCTTTGCTTTGTATGAGATATTCATTGAGGCCCTGTCTAATCACCTAGCTGCCAGGAATCAAGACACTATTTCAAAGAGATTGGAAGGAGTTCTCTGCAGTGCCCCTGGTTAAGTTCTCCCTTGAGCGACATTTAGACTGGAAAGGCTTTCTCTCCATGGATGCTGCAATCTCTGGCATTCGTTGTTTTCAGTCATCACCAGAGAACTAGCATTTTCTTTTCTGGTCGTCATGGTTTTGTGGAATCTTGCTGTGCTGAAAATGGCTGCTGCAATCCCCAATATCACAGCAATTTTTACACGAACATCATTGACTGTGAAGCACCTCGTATAAATACAAGTCATTCTCTTCTCTTGTCTGTGCCTTTCCATTCACAGCTGACAAAATACAGAAGCAAAATATTGTGAGCAGCCAGAATCACATTTTGCCCTCGTTTCTGCAATTTTCTTCTTAAACAGTTTACTTTCTGACCACAGGCAGCAGGTTCTGAGGACAGCCAGATTCTGAGCTGCGATTGGAGACCTATCGGTTTTGCTACTGTGCTCGCAAAGGATGAGCACCACCCTCCTCTAGCTTATCTCTCCACGCTTCAGGCTCTCTGCCTTTATTCCTGATGAAGGGCTTTTGCCCGAAACGACGATTTCGCTGCTCCTTGGATGCTGCCTGAACTGCTGTGCTCTTCCAGCACCACTAATCCAGAATCTGGTTTCCAGCATCTACAGTCATTGTTTTTACCACAGTGTTTTCCAAGTTTTATTGTCCCTGAGGAAAGTTTAAATGCTTTAAGGTTGTGCTCCATTCTATCTTGTCTTAAAATGAACAATCTAGCTCCTCTACTCCCTGTGGTTCTGTACCTCGGCTGTGTAAATGTGATTAATGGAGTTTGCCTTACATTCTGCAGTAACCTGTTACAACACTGTAAGAGAATAGACTTAAAATGCAGAAATTCA
The DNA here is from genome assembly GCF_047496795.1 of Chiloscyllium punctatum. Classification (NCBI taxonomy): domain Eukaryota; kingdom Metazoa; phylum Chordata; class Chondrichthyes; order Orectolobiformes; family Hemiscylliidae; genus Chiloscyllium; species Chiloscyllium punctatum. The sequence goes on from NC_092755.1 coordinate 58,032,128, forward strand.
TTCCTCAGTAATGGGTTCCTGAGGATCCGGACTTTCTCCTGAGGATAACACAAGGGGATGTGTTATGAAGTTAAGGAACAGAAAATGCCTTTGAGTGTAGGAGTTGGGGATGTCATATTGAGGTTGTGCAGGATGTTCATGAGGCCTCTTCTGGAGTACCGTATTCAGTTCTGGTCGCCCAGTTATAAGAAGGATATTATTAAACTGGAGATGGTTCAGAAGAGACTTACCAGGATGTTGCTGGAATGGAGAGTTTGAATTATAAGGGACATTTTTCACTGGAGCATAGGAGATTGAGGGGTGACTTACTGAGGTTTATAAAATCATGAGGGCTATAGATAAGGTGAAAGGTCTTTTCCCCCAGGGTGGGGGATTTCAAGACTAGGGGGCATATTTTAAGGAGAGACGAGAAAGATTTAAAAAAGACATGAGGGACATTTTTATTTTACACAGAGAGTGTGAGTGGAATGTGAGAGGAAGTGGTAGATGTAGGTAGAGTAACAGCATTTTAAAGATGTTTAAATAAGTACATGGACAGGAAAGGTTTGGAGGGATATGGGCCACGTCCAGGCAGGTGGGACTAGTTTAGTTTGGGATTATGGACGAGTTGGACTGAAGGGTCTGTTTCTGAAGGGTCTGTTTCTTTGTTGTATGACTCTATGACTTGAAAGTCTGGAATTCTGCTTCCTACCTGACAAGTTGGTCAGAAGGCATAAATCAAGCTAGAGGGAACAGGTAGGTCTGGTGGGGAAAGGGGAAGCAGTTGAGTAGGGGGTTGTAGCCAAGATACTGGATCCAGACGTAGTGGGAGTAGTGCTGGGACATGGTGGTAGTGGCTTGTCCCTGGAGGATATAGTGCAGGGATGGTTTACTGGACTGGGAGGAAGTGGTTCAATTCTTGTTAGGTCACAGTCAGCATTGCCTTATCTTCCTGTTATTAGCAATCTGACTGACCAGGAGACCAAAACTAGCAATCATCACTTTTGACTGGTCTCCTCAAACTGATTGGTCAGTAACCCTATCTCTAGCCCCATCTCTATTTATAGGCAGTATTGCATATTTTGGTACAGCCAAATGTTTCTTTTGGCACTGAGTGTGCCCTGAATGTTACATTCTCACAGAATGCTGGCTTTAACAGCACAAAAAAAGAAATACAAAAAAAAAGATTTGTCACACTCGACAAAGGGGCAGCGGGTTACCTGCAGCAAGGTCCACTGCTCACCCACCATACCACCACTGCCTTCCTCCACTGCACACCTCCCCATCACTCCCCACCTGGTAATGCTTGTGAGGGCTGACAGCTTGCCATCACATTGCAATGATCCCTGCCCTCCTTGTGTCTGAAGAACATGATGAAGGAAAGTGCCCCTGAATCTGTATCCAAGCTTTGTCCACCCCTGATAGTCAGTAGCAGCCAATGAGATAATGTTCCAGGCTATAATTTGTGAACACTTCCTTTCCCTATCATTCACTCATTCTTAATTTTGACCAATAATAGCCCCCCCCGTGCTGCTTAGCACAAATCAAAGATCTAATCTGGATACAATGGAGCTATCTTGAAAAACACGAGAGTCTGTACAAGACATTGAGGAAATCAGAGTTATACATGAGTATTTGAACAGAGTCCATATCCACACTGCTGAGGTCCTTTCCGTTATTATCAACCTCAAATTCTCTTCACTCCTCAAAAGAATCAAGTACTATTTCTGTCCCCATTTCTCTTAGTTACAGTTTTCCTTTTCTCCTGTCACCTGTATCTAGACAGTTTTACCAATTTGTTCACATTCTGTCATCCACTTTTCGTTAGATCACCGAGTGCCCCCTTTGCATTATGAATACTGCTGGAAAGGAATACGTTCTTAGGAATTTTTATTAGTCCTGCTGACATTTATCTAGTAATGTATGTTTATCTGCAAACTTAGCTCATGTCAAAACTAAAAATTTGTCCATACTGGACACTCTGGCACAGCTCAGTAACATAAGTGCCAGCACAGATTGGGTAACTTGCAAATAACATTTTTACAAACTTGTACACAATCCACTGAACTCCATTATATACCCTTTTGTTGTACTATTTTCAGTTCTTCTAAATTTATCAAAATCTGACCATGCAGTCAGGTAAATGACTTATAAGCAGTCAATAAATGACTTTTTTGATAAATTGAAAAGGTAAAATCTGCCCAAACTTTCATCCATGTTCAAATCATCAGGCTCCAATTCTTAAAAAAAAACTTTCCTTCTCTCTTCTGTAAATCAGTGCAACTGCTAAGGCCAAACCTTGTTTCCTTATTGGTAAAGAGATACCAAATAGTTTCTTCACTCTTCCACTGGTCATTGACCCACATTCAGAACATAGTGGTGGCTAATTATGTGTCAAATCTTTACCCTTTGACTTAAGCATTCACTGCAACCAATGTTATAAAGCAGGAGAAAAATATCTTCGAACAAAATCCAAGTTTGTGCTTTTTAGGAGAGCTTTATTTCAGTAAACCATACTCTATAAAACTTGCCTCCGACTGATTACTAGCTCCTCAAATTTATCCAGCAAATTCTCACTCAATCGACCCCTAATTAACAGATTCATCATCTTGCTGGAAAAGCGCAGCAGGTCAGGCAGCATCCGAGGAGCAGGGAAATCTACATTTCAGGCAGGAGCCCTTCATCATTCCTGATGAAGGGCTCCTGCCCGAAGCATCGATTTTCCTGCTCCTCAGATGCTGCCTGACCTGCTGTGCTTTTCCAGCACCACTCTAATCTTGACTCTGATCTCCATCATCTGCAGTCCTCACTTTTGCCTAGATTCATCACCTTCCCAGCTCAGCGCAAACTGGAAGAACAGCACCTCATTTTCCACTTGGGAACCCTGCAGCCTTCTGGACTCAGTATTGAGTTCAACAATTTTAGTGCTTGTCCCCCCATTCCTGAAGACTGGGTCTAACCAAGATAATGAAATCTTTTCACCAGCAAAAGGATATATTTGACGGAATCAACAGAGTAAACTAAACGCTGAAACTCAATTAACGGACAAAAGATAAAATGTTAATATTACCACAAGGAGAATTAACCCTTTGTTCAGAGAAACGTTGAGGTGCATACAATTATAATATTTAATAGGCATATGGATGGGTATATGAATAGACAGGTCAAATGCTGGCAAATGAGACTGGCTCAGTTGAGGATGTATTGGTCAGTGTGGATGAGTTGAACTGAAGGGTCTGTGTCTGTGCTGTACATAGGAACCTCAATTATCTGGCACTCAATTAACCAAATTTTGGATGATCAGAACAAGATCACAAGGTCTCCTATATAATCCAGCATTCAAGTACCTGAACGAAATACTCCCCACCCATATCCTTTGGATAATTGAGGTTCCTCTGTATAACTCTTTATCTCTGCATCCTATATTTGTCTGAAAGTTTTCACAATGATTGGATACCCAGTGAAGTAGGTTTGAAGTGTGGTCATGGCTGTCATGTAGGGAGCATAACAGCCAATGTCTGCAAAGCAAGCTCCCACAAACAGCAAGGTGAAAATGACCTGATAATCTAGCATTCTTCTGATAGCTAACCATTGACCAACCAATGGGAAGCTTGGCCACATCCACAGGACAATGTTGTGCACAGTTTGTGCCTCTCTGCTTTTAAAAGAGGTGTCTTGTTTTTCCCAGGAGGAGATTGCGTGAGTCAGATTTCCCAGGGCTTCCGGATGATGGACTGGGATTGGTGGGTCGCCCTGCGTGATCCCAGAGACATCTGGACAAAACATCCTACACTAATCCTCAATGAGATTGTCTTCTATGTCCTGGCCCTCTTGAGTCTGAAGCATGCGGTCCAAAATGGAGGAAGGTAAACGAACATTTTTTCATCCTGCCTTTATCTTTGATTGACTGTGACAGGAACCACATCTCTACAAGGCTTCAACTTTCGCGTCCAAAATGAATTTTTTTTTTGTTACAGCACCTGGCTACTGCTCGTGGCTTATAACAAGGGATTGAAAAACTTGTGATGGTGATTAGAGTTAGGCTTTTTCCACGGTGTAGGCCCAATGGGCTGAATACCCTCATTCTGTGTCACAACCATTCTTTAATTCTGTGAAGTGCTGGGTACAATGTGTTCCATAATAAAAGTTACCACATTATTAAAAATTCAGTCCCTTGTTAAAATCCTCTCTGTTATCTGGCAATTGGCCTATGTCCACTTTCTGCCTAAATGACCCGATTTGGTTGGCAAGGACTTCACTGGAGCATTGGGGGCTTGGCTTAACCTATTGATTGCACCCTCTCCCCGCAAAGCTGTCTGACTCGGTCTCTAAGTGTACCTCACCTCAGGAGACACTGATTTGCTGAGCGATTGGATTTCTGCCTGTTTAGGATGCAAGGGTGAGTAAGTGCTACTTGACTTGCAGTGAGGATGGGGTTTGGAAGGGCTAGGAAAGAGGAGAAATGGTCTGAGCTCAATTCTATTCCCACCTGCATCCATTCTTTCCAATGCGGGGTTGGGGGGGGTGGCGGGGTTCACTAATAGAAGCAGCTATCATCAGCCATCATCATTCATATTGACCTCGCGAAGACGGGGATAGGGGAAGCAGGGAAAACTGAGGTAAACTACGTAGCATTCCCTCCTATGAACCAGCAGGGTTTGGAAAGTTCAGAGCAGACCAGGTTACAAATCCAAAACGTCTCTTGTGTTTCACTGAAAATAGTGGAACATCCAAGCCACTTGCACATTATATCTTGAGGGGAAATAGTGTACCTTCAAGCCAGCCTAATTGGGAGCAGTCCTCAATTAGAACACTGGCCTCTAATGTATGGAGTGCCAATTCTCTGACCAGCACTATCAGAAGAGACGGCAAAATTGGTGAAGTTACCCTTTACATGCTTTGTTTACAATCTCTGCTATTTTCTTTTGACAAAGTGGCAATGTTGACTCAGTTGGTGACTTCTGGATGGTTTGAGACTGTGAAGGGCTCTATACGAATGCAAGCTTATCCTTGGCAAATGGGATCCTTTTTAATATTTTATAAGTAGAGGCATAGACTTCCAAAGCAAGGAGGTTATGGTGCATCTTTATAAGATGGTGGTTTGGCATCAACTGGAATTTGTGTTCAATTCCGGGTACCACACTTGGGAAAGGATGTGGAGGCTGTGGAGAGGTTGACAAATCATTTTACATGAATGTTTTCAGATGAGCGATCTCAGCTTTGTGGGCAGATTTCAGACACTGGGTTGTTGTCCTTTGAGCAAGGAAGGCCACGAAGACCTTTGATGGATTGTTGAAAGTCACGAGGGGCCAAATGGGGTAGATGGGGAGAAATTGTCCCCTTTGATGGAATGGGTGAGAACAGGCAAAATGGGAGCCAGTTTCAGAGTCATAGAGTCATAGCGTTGTACAGCACGGAAACAGACCCTACGGTCCAATTCGTCCATGCCGACCAGATATCCCAACCCAATCTAGTCCCACCTGCCAGCACCCACCCCGTATCCCTCCAAACCCTTCCTATTCATATACCCATCCAGATGCCTTTTAAATGTTGCAATTGTATCAGCCTCCACCACTTCCTCTGGCAGCTCATTCCATACACATACCACCCTCTGCATGAAAAAGTTGCCCTGAGGTCTCTTTTATATCTTTCCCCTCTCACCCTCAACCTATGCCCTGTAGGTCTGGACTCCCCCAACCCAGGGAAAACACTTTGTCTATTTATCCTATCCATGCCCCTCATGATTTTCTAAGCCTCTATAAGGTCACCCCTTAGCCTCCGACGCTGCAGCCCCAGCCTATTCAATTTCTCCCGATAGATCAAGTCCTCCAACTCTGGCACCATCCTTGTAAATCTTTTCTAAACCCTTTCAAGTTTCACTACATCCTTCCAATAGGAAGGAGACCAGAATTGCATGCAATATTCCAAAAGTGGCCTAACCAATGTCCTGTACAGCCGCAACATGACCTCCCAACTCCTATACTCAATGCTCTGACCAATAAAGGAAAGCTTACCAAACGCCTTCTTCACTATCCTATCTACTTTTAAGGAGCTATGAACCTGCACTCCAAAGTCTCTTTGTTCAGCAACACTCCCTAGGACATTAAGATATAAGTCCTGCTAAGATTTGCTTTCCCAAAATGCAGCCCCTCAAATTTATCTAAATTAAACACTATCTGCCACTCCTCAGCCCATTAGCCCATCTGGTCAAGATCCTGTTGTGATCTGAGGCAACCCTCTTCACTGTCCACTACACCTCCAATTTTGGTGTCATCTGCAAACTTACTAACTATACCTCCTATGTTCACATTCAAGTTTAATTTGGGAAACTTAGTTTGGCTTGGATGAGTTGGACCAAAGGATCTGTTTCCATGCTGTACGACTCCATAACCAGAGAAGACCAATTTAATGTGTGTAGCAGAAGAGCTAAAGACAACACAAGGAATTTGTTTTCATGTAGCATGTTATTAGGCCCCCCACCCTCCTCTCTGACCTATCACCTCCATCCCCACCTCCATCCACCTATTGTACTCTTTGCTACCTTCTCCCCATCCCCTTGGAGTGATTAACATATGGAGCCTTGAATTGTTGGAGGTGTACAGAGATCTCAAGGATGTGGAGAGCTGGAGAAGTTTTGAGTGAAAGCAAAGGTAAGGCTGTGAAGGGAATTTAAAACAAGGACAACTATGATTTATGAAAAAAAATTACAGCGCAATACAAGCCCTTCAGCTCTTGATGTTGCGCCAACCTGTGAAACCAATCTGAAGCCCATCTAACCTACACTATTCCAATATCATCTGTATGGTTATCCAATGACCATTTAAATGCCCTTAAAGTTGGTGAGTTGCAGGCAGGGCATTCCACACCCCTACTACTCTCTGAGTAAAGACACCAACTCTGACATCTGTCCTTTTTCTATCACCCCTCAATGTAAAGCTATGTCCCCTTGTGCTAGCCATCACCATCTGAGGAAAAAGGCTCTCACAGTCCACCCTATCTAATCCTCTGATCATCTGGGTATTGTCTAACTGGGGACCAATCGGTGAACAGAGGGACGATTAGGTGAATGTAAATTGGTGCAATACAGGTAGCAGAGCTATAGGAGTTAGGATGGTTAGGAGGCCATCCATGATAATATCAGGGGTAGAAGAAGGAGAAATAGACCAGGCCTTCAGCAACAGACAAACTGAGGCAGATGGGGATCAGGAAATGTTACAGAAGTGGCCTTAGTGATGGTACCAATAAACTCACCTCAATGTTAAGTACTTCACAAGGAGTTTGATTCAGCCTCAGGCAATTGTCAGGAAAGGGGATGGAATTAGGGAGCTCAAATTTGTATCAGGAACCAAGAACAATGGACACAGTCTTCCCAATGTCTAGTTGGATTAAATTTCAGCTTGTTAAGTCCTGGATGTCAGAGAAGCAATCTGACAATCTGGTTTTGGCAAAGATGGTGGACAGGTGAGAGTGATGTCAGTGAGAGTGAGAAGAGAATCTGTACAGGTTACTGCCTGGCTACAGATAAGGAAGGAAGCTGGTGAGAGCAGCAGGATAACAGGGAAGAGATATTGGAGAAAAATAGCGTGGTCAAACATGTCAAAAGCTGCAGAAAGGTTGAAAAGGATCTTTTGTCCCAGTCACAGAGAGTGCTGTTTCATTGCTGCAGGAGGGATGGAAACTTGATTGGAGAGATTCATGGTGATGACCTCTTACTATCCATATCTCTCCAGCATTGTCTTGAAATGTCGTCAATGTCATTTCATTTCATTGAAGTTTGGTGTCTATGATAATAAGAGATGGCAGCAAGTCAGTGGAAAGCTGTAATTATCAAGGTTCATGATGCAATTTGGACCTGTACAAAATGACAGGCATATTACTCATCCCTAATCACCCACAACTTTGCGTATAAAGGACACAGCCTCCTCACCAAATTGTATTTTAAAATTCTGTGGATTATTTTTCCTAATTTCTACAGGAGGCTGACTGAAAGTGCCAAAATTTTCATGAATTATTTACAGTTGTTCCCTTGGTATTTCTTTATTTCCCTGCAGTCATACTCAGATAAAAATGTTTTCTGGCAATTATTATTGTTCAGGCTGTTGCTTACAGTTCAGTTGGCTGCACTCTTATCTCTGGCTCACAAGGTTTTGGGTTTTGTTTCTGGGCTTGAACACAAGGAGCAAGGTTGACCATCCTGAGTAGTGCTGAGGGAGTGCTACATTGTCAGAGATGCCATCTGATGAGATATTAAAGTGAGATCGCATCTGCCCGCTCAGATGGTCCCAAGCACCACCTGGAGAAAGAGTATGCCTGGTGGACTGGTCAATATTTACCTTACTCAACCACATAGATTAGTTGGTCAATATCTCTGTGGGAGTCTGCTGTAGACACACTGACCCACCTTCCAACAAAAGCTATCACTCAGCAGCATGTCATTGGCTGAAAAGCACTTTGATGGTTGTGAATACAAATTTGCATATACAAACGCAAATCTTTCCTTTCCTCTCCACTGACATTCATTGCTTTATGTCAGTTCCCATGGCATCCCCTTCTCTTCCATCATCCAAACCCCATTCACTCCGGCTACACTGAGTGGTTTAAGTGTAATACCAAATTTGCCATGTACTGAAGTGATTAGGTTAGATTACTTAGATTACTTACAGTGTGGAAACAGGCCCTTCGGCCCAACAAGTCCACACCGCCCCGCCGAAGCGCAACCCACCCATACCCCTACATTTACCCCTTACCTAACACTATGGGTAATTTAGCATGGCCAATTCACCTGACCTGCACATCTTTGGACTGTGGGAAGAAACCGGAGCACCCGGAGGAAACCCACGCAGACACGGGGAGAATGTGCAAACTCCACACAGTCAGTCGCCTGAGGCGGGAATTGAACCCGCGTGTCTGGCGCTGTGAGGCAGCAGTGCTAACCACTGTGCCACCGTGCCACCCTAGATTATTTACAGTGTGGAAACAGGCCCTTCGGCCCAACAAGTCCACACCGACCCGCCGAAGCGTATACCACCCAGACCCATACTCCTACATTCACCCCTTCACCTAACACTACGGGCAATTTAGCATGACCAATTCACCTAACCTGCACATTTTTGGATTGTGGGAGGAAACCGGAGCACCCAGAGGAAACCCACGCAGACACGGGGAGAATGTGCAAACTCCACACAGAGAGTCACCTGAGGCGGGAAATGAACCTGGGTCTCTGGTGCTGTGAGGCAGCAGTGCTAACCACTGTGCCACCGTGCCACCCACTAAGTCTGAGCACAATAAATTCCTGAAGGCAAGGGGACAGGATTCCAATGTGAAGGTACTTCCTATAAACTTTGAGCCTCACCTTGCCTGGCCTACCAACTGTCCTACTCCCCAGGATGTGTCTTCACTCATACATTAGGTGTAAGGACTTGTGTACTTAACACATACTGGGTCAGCCATTATGCATTCATAAACTGGCCCTCCTGGATAACAGAAGAACAGCATTGTCATCTCACCTGTTTCAGGCTAAACATACCAGTTAGATTTATTACAAGAAATAATTCATACACAGAAGGCAACATCATTGCTGCAGCAAGTTTTGAGAAGATGTGTAGCTCAGGTTGAGGTTCTGGATGTAGGTTTGCTCGCTGAGCTGGAAGGTTCATTTTCAGACATTTCATCACCATACCAGGTAATATCTTCAGTGAGCCTCCGGACAAAGCACTGGTGATGTTTCCTGCTTTCTATTTATATGTTTGGGTTTGTTTGGGTTGGCGACATCACCATAGGAAATGACATCACCATAAAAATGACATTATGTCACTGTAGGAAATGACATCACCAACCCAAATAAACCCAAACATATAAATAGAAAGCAAGAAACATCAGCAGTGCTTTGTTCTGAGGCTCACTGAAGATGTTACCTAGTATGGTGATGAAACGTCTGAAAATGAACCTTCCAGCTCAGCGAGCTAACCTACATCCATCATTTCAGCAATTCAAAAGTAATTCATTGGCTATAAATCACCTTGGAACTTACCGAGAAGATGAAGGGATCACTTGAAAGCAAATTCATTCTTTCTCCACAATTTAGAACTTGCACAGATATTTATTTCATGATCCGAAAGTAATTAAAGTTCCCCAGGTTCTCAGATGTTTAATACTTTATGAAGCTTCAGGACCAATATTTGAATTATTCATCTGGCGAAAAATCCAATTTCAAATTTCACACTTCAATGTCGGACCCTGATTGATGTTTATAAATGGAGGGAATTTGTGTCTACAGCTCACCTCTTGGTCAATAGTGATTGCAATGGAATGTGGCAGAACATCCTTCCAGACTGTCCTAGACTTACCCTGCTCCTGCCTGCTCATTGATTGATAGACATTCCCAGAGAGTAGTTATGGCATATCTCTCTCTCTTTTGTATTTGCTTTTCATATGCCCCAGCCCCACCATACAAGAGTGCATATGTTTTGCATTATTGTCCTGAGCTCCACCTTCTATGGGGTAGTGTAGAGAATGCCTACAGTCACTGAAGATTAGGAGAAGGAGCAGGGAGATGGAGAGAACTGGAGGCCAGTCTTATTTCTCCTTCTGTGTGAGATTCCTGGAGACTAACCGTGTACAGAGTTGGGCCTTTCAGACTGAGCAGAATAAGTTGTTCCAGTGAAATACGAACGTAAAGTCATCCCTTTCAAGCTGACGGTGGTGACGTTCATTGGCTTGTCTGATTGACACAGAATGATCTTCGCTCTGGGGATGACATTCAGATGTAAACGTGGTTGGCACTTTCCATTTCTCTCAGTGCATCAGGGAAGTTACCAACAGAGACAACATGTCCCAGGCTTGATCTAGATTCTGTGATCAGGCGTTTGGAGCCTGTTGGCCTGAGCTACAAGAAGACAGTGGAAGATGGTGGATTGGCCACGCTAAATTGCCCCCGTGGTGTCCAGGCATGTGCAGGCTGGGTGGATTAACTATGGGAAATGCAGGATTGTGGGGATAGAGTGGTGGGTCTGGGTGGGATGCCTTTCGGAAAGTCGCAGCAAACTCAAAGGGCCAAATGGCCTCTATCTGTGCCGTAAGAAACCTATGATGACCAATCACGAAGCAGGAGCAATGCCTGCACAGTGTTTGTGTCTAGGTCTATGTCAAATTAGAGTGTGAAGGGATAAGAGCTCATTGTCTAGCTTCACCTGTGATAGAGTGGCCATTGCTGTCTTCAGGAGAGAAATGGAGACAAAATTGTAATTATTTAGCACTAGGGACATGCAAAGGCCCTTTTGAACCAGTGATGAGCTTCTGTAGCATTGTTACTGACGATAGAGCAGGAAATGAGGCTATTCATTGACTCACAGGCAACGTTCACCCATAACAATGTGAACTAGGTCATTTAAAATAACCATTAGTTTGAACAACATTAGTTCGAACATCATTGATCAGGAATATTAGCCAAACAAGAATCTTCCCTATTCTTCTTCAATTAGCTCATTTATATCCCGGATAGTAAACATCGCATCCACCTCTGACAGTGCGGCACTCCCTCAGAAACATCAGCCAAAATTATTGCTTTGCGGGAGAAGTGGATATCGCAAGAGAGAGAAGGAAGAAAGTGGATCTTCCTTCAAACACAATGTTTTGAATTTTTATTGTATTGTATGTAGATATTTTTAGCCAGGGTGCAATTCCTCTGAATGTTTGGATAGAAATGGCTGGATTCCATTCAAATTAGATTATCTTGCACACAGCATTTCATCTGTTTAATAACTATTCAGCCGAAATGGAATTGGTATTTGCAACACCAGTACAGCTCCTAATGAGTTTGAAGTTAATGGAAACGGAATTGAGCTCAGAGAAGGTCATAGCTCAAGGATTTAGTGCACAGTGTGCAGGCAGAAGATGGCAAGGCTATTGGAGTGAAAAGATCCAGTCAGGGTGAAGCGGAGGTGGGGGTGGGGGTGGGGGTGGGAGAAGGAGGGAGCAGCACCTGATCCCGATGGCTTCTGTGTGTTCACCATGATCTGAGTACATCCAGCAATTAAGGTGAAAAAAAAATCACCATCAGGGATTCCTTGAACCACTTCTAGTCAGACTTTCTCCGCCCATTTCAAGGCTTGAAGGTTGTTGAGACCCCTCAGTGAGAATTGAGGGAGTGAGGGTTAAGTGGGGGTGTGGGAGCTGAGGGAGTGGGGATTGGAGGGCTGAGGGAAGGGTGAGTGAGGGACTGAGGGAGGA